>NC_071122.1:0-300000 GCF_024256425.1 Clarias gariepinus | reverse complement strand
ATTAAATATAGTAACCGGCTGCTTGGACACTGCAGTTAACTGAAGCAGTCAATGCTCCATCTGGCGGAATTATACAGCATTGCAACCACCTTTTTAGAAAGCGCATGGGGGCGTTTATGGGGCGGGGCATCGTTAACTACGTCATCGCGGGGGATCACATTCCGTGCACGGATCGATCATGGTCCTGTCACGGTCCTGTCATGGACCTATCATGCTCCAAGCAGCTGTTTGACGTGGCTCCCACTGTATAACAAAGGATTTTTCTTATTTTCCTTCTCCCTGTCTCAGTCCCTGGCTGAAGCTGATGTGTGTCACTGCACCAGAGCGAGTGCTAGGCTGACTGTCTCCACCTTAATATGAAAATAAGAGGGAAAAATTAGCAGACAGCACCAGGACTGGCCATCGGTGATTCCCAGTGGCTTGGCGACTAATTTGGCCTGCTGCCAGCCAGTGTTTTTTTTTAAATATTATAATTAATAAATATTTATATTATTGCCCATATTATTTATAATATAAATTTAAATTATTTATATTATTGTACTAAAGTGATGATTTGCGAAGTTATCATTGAATATTAGTTCATTAAATATTAATAACCTTATTGATCTGTTCATCTCATTGTGTTAGTCTCAACATTGTTATGTTGTGTTCACTCCGCGGCGCTCCGGAGCGGGAAAGCGTTTAAACAGACAGGCCAGGATAGAGAAAAAGCGGCCAGGTGGAGCAGAAAGGAAACGCACACGCAAGGTGCTGTTTGTAACACTAGAGCACAAGAAATGACAGATACAAGAAAAATACTTTACATATGTACAGCTCTGAAAAAATAAGAGAGCACTGCAATTTACTGGAATGTCATCAAGAGAAAGATAGAGGGTCACAAACCAAGCAAAGCTGAGCTGTTTGGGTTTTTTTGCAGAAAGAGTGGTATAAAGTTCCCCAACAGCAATGTGAAAAACTGATGGAGAGACAGAACACATGAAAGCTGTAACTGCAAATCGGGGTTATTATTCCACCAAATACTGATTTATTAATGTTATTTAGCCTAAGCATTAACACCATTTGTTTACAAATTATTAGCATTTTATTTAATTTGAGTTATTAAGACTGCGCAAATACTGCATGATGTTTGCAGATGACATTGTGCTTTGTAGCGAGAGCAGGGAACAGGTGGAAAAAAATTTGGAGAGGTGGAGGTATGCTCTGGAAAGCAGAGGAATGAAGGTTAGCTGCAGTAAGATATAATACATGTGTGTAAATGAGAGGAACCCAAGAGGAACGGTAAGGATACAGGGAGCAGAGGTAAAGAAGGTGCAGGACTTTAAGTACTTAGGGCCAACAGTCCAGAGCAACGGAGTGTGTGGAAAGGAGGTGAAGAGGCGGGTACAGGCAGGTTGGAATGGGTAGAGAAAAGTTGCAGGTGTGTTGTGCGATAAAAAAGTATCAGCGAGAATGAAAGGAAAGGTGTACAGGACAGTGGTGAGACCAGCGATGCTCTACGGCTTAGAGACAGTGGCACTGAAGAAAAGACAGGAGGCAGAGTTGGAGTTAGCAGAGCTGAAGATGTTGAGGGTTTCCTTGGGAGTGACAAGGATGGATAGGATCAAGAATGAGTTTATCAGAGGGACAACCCACGTTAGATCTTTTGGAGATAAAGTCAGAGAGGCCAGATTGAGGTGGTTTGGACATGTTCAGAGGAGAGATTGTGAATATATCGGTAGAAGGATGCTGAGGTTTGAACTGCCAGGCAGGAGGTCTAGAGGAAGACCAAAGAGGTGATTTATGGATGCAGTGAGAGGGGACATGAAGTTAGTTGGTGTGAGAGAAGAGGATGCAAAGGATAGGGTTAGATGGAGGCAGATGATTCGCTGTGGTGACCCCTGAAAGGGAACAGCCGAAAGACAAAGAAGAAATACTGCATGATCTTGGGTTATTTTAATGTGTTGTGATGTAATTTCCTTTAACTATATACACTAAATAACAATAATTATATTTTGAATTTAGGAGAAATATTGTCAGTAGTTTACAAAAATTAAACAAAACTGTTAATCTCATGAACACATCCACCTGTAAGAATTTTTTTTCCAGAGATTTATAGAGAGAAAAATAAGGCTGTCTGTGGTTTCTAATTTTTTTGGGGTGCATAGGCTGGCCTGGGTTGGTGTGGGATTTCCCAGTCTGAAATCGTGTCCCTGTCCAGCCCTGCCTTCCAATAGAATTCCCATAGAGTGCATATGTAATCATATTTAGCCTGATTAAAAAAAAAATCCATCCTTTATTCCATTAACTTATTGTGTTGTAGCATAATATTTTAAGTCGTTTGTTTAATAATAACAATAATAATAATAATAATAATAATAATTATTATTATTATTATGCTGATGATGAATATATTATTATTTGGTTTATAAATGTCTAACACCTAACAGGAACCATCTCAGACGCGATACAGGGCTCTATAATATGCCTTTTGGTGGAAACGCTGACATCAAATAGTCATGGTTTTATTAGGGTTAGGGGTTCATACTGTACATAGGCCTACAAATTCATACATACATGGATATCGCTGCCACCACATTTTTATCACGTTTCCGTAAGTTAATATGTAATAACTACCCCAAAAGAATAAGTATACAGTGGTTACTCAATCGGAATGTAGGTCCTACCGTCGCCGTGCTCGGCGGTACCGTTTGGCTTAGTGCGTTTGCTGGCTTTTACCGCTAAGTGGCGCTATATACTGTAACTACAGACTGACGCCTCATGCCTTAGTTCATTCTCTGCGGGATTAATGAGACACGGAGTTTTAGAACTGCACGTAGTAGCGGGTAAAATCAAGTAAAACATTGTAGTTAAACAAATTTATAATCACAGAACTAAAATGACAGTACAAATGTAGAATTCAAATTAAATGAAATCTTATTAGGATCAAATTTAAACAAAATAAATGTTAATACAGTAAGCCTTTGGATTTTATCACGTGTAATTAGAAAAGACGCGTGTAGGGTTTTGTGTCGTCTTATATCTTGTGTTCTTTAAATTTGTAGTAGATTTATTAACTAAAATAAATGACCATAAAATTATAACATTGTCAGGACGTTCTACTGCGTCAGCTGATGTTGGTCATTCAGCCCCGCTTGTGTTTTTGCGTTATTATAAGAATGAAATGCAGTAGACTGTTATGATCTGTAACAGGTTCGACCCATGTTGCACGGGCGGCACCATAAAGCACGGACACGAGGCGAGGTCTTACGGGGAAAAGGGTTTTTTATTTAGGTAAAATGGGGAAGGAAAGTGTTGAAGGAGGAAGAATGGAAAGAATGGGATAAAGGTTGTGCATGTGCAGTTCCGGGGGCTGTGCCATACTGGCATGCGGGCACACAGCTGACGATAAGTGTTGGTGCGCGGAGTGGCAGAACTGAGCACGCGGAGGCAGCGCTTCTCCCGCTGTCGATGGCCGGCGCGAGTCCTCGCTGACGTAAAAACTTAACACAAACGTCCTCGCAGCCTTTTCCTCTTCGGCAGCGGGGCTGCGAGGGCGGGCACGGTGCGGGAGTGAAGATGCCGCGGGAGCTCGCGCAGCTCTTTCTCGCGCTGTCCTCAAAGGGCGGAATTCTAGTGTCCTTGTTTAAAGTCCCTGGGGCGCGTCACATCGCCCCACTCACATGCTTCTTTCATATTCTCCATCACATCACGTACTTCCCAGACCTCGGACAAAACTCCGCGCCTTGCTTTTATAATGCGGAGCAAGCCCGAGATCATATTAACGTTAATTATCGCCAGCCGGCATGAATAGGCGGCTTCGTCCCTTTGCTGCCTATTCAGGGAGCCTACGGAGTGAGCGAGTCGCGATAGTAGATTTGGGCGCACGCCTATCACAGACGCAAGCCTTGGCAGATCATCATAATTGTCTTTAACTTGTATTTCATAAGGTTTTCCCAGCAGACGTACAGCGCAACGGGGGTCATTATTTACTATTAAACATTAAACGAAATTTACAAAACTTTATGCGTGCGATTAAGCGCTGATTCTACGTAGGAAAGTAAAGAAGAGGATCATGATGCTCAACATTCCGGAGACCAAACCCCATTTAAATTAAATTAACAAATATTGCAAGTAAATAACAATAGCCCACGTTTAAAAAAGCATTTTTATTTAGATTATAAAAAATAATCCTGCATCTATTTTAGGTGTTCCAGCTGCCACTGTTCTAAAATTCAAATTAAATCAAATCTTATTAGGATCAAATTTTAGCACAATAAATGTTAACACAGTGAGCCTTTAGATTTTATCACTTGTAATTAGAAAAGAAGCGTGTAGGGTTTTGTGTCAACTTATTTTTTGTGTTCTTTAAATTTATAGTAGATTTATTAACTGAAATAAATGACCATAAAATTAAAACAGTGTTAGGACGTTCTATTGCGTCAGCAGATGTCGGTCTTTCAGCCCCGCTTGTGTTTTTGCGTTATTATAAGAGTGAAATGCAGTAGGCTGTTATGATTTGTAAGGGGTTCGACCCATGTTACCCAAACGACTCAGTTTAGGTGTAAGTAAATGGATAGAAAGTAAATGGCTGTGCTGGGGGAGGGAGGTGCTAATGATTTGGTCGGCTCTGTGTGTGTGTGTGAGAGACAGGGGTGTCGCGGTGGTTGATTATTCAGTGAAACAAAGGCTCAGCTGAAAAATGTTAGGCACATCAGTCACTTAACCCCCAATAAAAGGTATTTAGTTGTAATATAACAGATGCGCACTAAATACCAACCCTAAACCAGGCACAAGGATTAATAAAACAAGATAGCCCCCATACCCGTTTTTTTAAATAAAAATACCAAAGAAGATTATTGTGTATAGACTGATTAAAAACAATGCAATTTACGCTATTATAAGGAAAATCTCAAGTTCTTCCATTCCAAGGATTAAAAAGGCAACAATGTTAACTTTAGAATCTAGAATCCAGAAGATTAAAATTACACAAATTTAAATCACTGAAAGTCAGCCTCAGATTCAAGAGGTTTTTAACGTGGGGAGAAGTGCATTTCAGTTCCCCTGAATGTATAGGTGAGAACAGCCAATTCACACCTGGGGAGGGTGGATAATTTGTTTTTGAATGTTGTCTGGCATTGTAAAGCACTATAGTCACACTAAAAGAACAACCCAGGATTAATAGGAATTATTATACTGCATAAACATTATTTAGCACAAAAAAATTCCTAGCGCTCGGGAAAACTATGCGTGCGGTTGAGCGCCGATTAGACTTTAGGAAATTAAAGCGGAGAGTTTTTATTTAAACTATAAAAAAATAACCTGCGTCTATTTTTAGGCGTGCCAGCTGCCACTTTTTAGTTAGAAGTTTTCAATACAAATCTTATAATGCCCACATGACATGACGGAATAAAGGCACGGCTTATTATAATCCCGGGCTTGCACCCCGCGCTATAAAATACTTAGGGTTTGTTGGGTTACAGTGGATTTTACTACGCGGTGTAAGTGCAATGGCCATTCGTCCGCTCGCGTTGACTCTGTTGCATACACAGAGCGTAGTAAAATCCACTTTAACCCAACAAACCCCGAGTATTTTATAGCGCGGGGTGCAAGCCCGGGACCATTAGCAACGATAGCTCACCAGTCGTGTGTAATTCTGCGGTCCCGCTGTTTTGCATGTCTGAAGGGAAGGATGCCTAACTAGTGAGCGAGGAGCGATATTGATTTGGGCGCACGCCGTGACAGGCTGAAAAAACTGTTGTCAGATTAATGTGCAAAAACTATATAATAAAACTATATAAGACTACATGCCTTTATAAGACTTAACTTTTATTTAAGCGCACTCACAATAACGAAAAAACTTAATGATTTTGTAAATATTTAAAAGCAAATAAGGTGCGCTGTTCTGTATTGTTTTTGGTGAACTTAAGCGCGTCAGAAAATGAACTCAAACGTTTTTTTAAATGGTCAGAGTCAGTCTGCTTGCTGTTTTGCCTACGCATTCATAATCAAACTTCATGGAAAACTTCATGAGTGCTGATTTAGACTATGGAGTAAATTAAGGAGGAGAATCACGATGCCGAATCGAAGTCCTGAGCCCAAACCTCATTTAAATTAAATTAAATTAACAAATATTATAAGTAAAAAAACAATAGTCCACGTTTAGAAACCGTTTATAAATTCTTCGTTGGCCCGGTGTTATGCGCAGAGCGCCGGGAGATTTCCTGAAGCTCCGAAATCACAGGGCATTTTTTCTAAATAGACGCTATCTTTAATAACTGATGGAGGTTTTGAGCTGTATACACACGCATTCCTGCCTAAACAACTCTTAAAACTACACCTGTGACACAATAACAGTAATATTTTGAACATTCTGCAGGCTGATATTTGGAGAAACGAAAGAATAATGAATAAACCAGTTGTTAGTTCAAAATAACCCAACCAGGTGTTCATTTGTACACTACATCTCATATGAGCCAAAATGAGCAACCCAACAATGTGTTTAAAGTACCTGAAATAATCCAGAACTTAAATAACAATAAACAGATACAGAGATACGCTGTATAACAGTCACTATTGTATTTACTGCAACGAGCGAAAATGTCACTTTGCGCCACCTGGCGGCCATTTCACGAATGACTTTAAAATGCAACTGATTTATTTTGGCCGCTGACGTTTTTACACGGCGGTGATAACCATTCCAATTGATCAACTACTGTAAAAAAAGATGAGCAAGCCATAATTAACACTGCGCAGCTTGTGACGTCAGACTCGGGTTGGAGACGCTCATTGAATTTTAGAAAACATTTTTGGCGCGACGAAGCCGGTTATCATACACGAGAGGACAGATTGTCAACAAAAAAAGGTAAGTTTACTATCCTGTTTTATAAACTTTCATCTTTTTAAATTGTGAAACGTTGGCCAATTAAACTAATTATTAATAGATACCCACAGGGCTGTTAATTACTGCATGTTGCTACTTTTTGTTGTGCCATAGTTTGTTCCAGAAATAATTGTGTGAAACATTATTACTCTCATTTTAGGACATTTTATGCCACTGAATATAAAAGCATAATTATAAAAATAGGCCAAAAAAAAAAAACTTGTGCGCCATTTTGCCGCGCGTGGCCTAATGCTCGCGTGCTGCAGAGAATTGGATAAAGACGGCGTCAGAACAACCGCGTGCGCATTTCAGAATTGCTAACTCTACCAAGATTTGGTTAATATGTGTTTTTGCGTATATTTTATTGTTATTATTATTTAAAAATACATGCTTTGTGTATTACTAGCAAGCATGACCTAAGTTGGCAGGTGTAAAGTTGATTGGACACAATAAACAATGTGCTGCGTCATAAATTTAACATTGAAATATTAATCACTGCACTTTTAATTATTTGCCTTTTTACTATCCTTTACAGAATTTAAATTCATATCTGCAGACAATGTCCAGGAGGAAGAGAGTTCGTCCTGTGGAGGATGCCACTACACACATTCTGTCTGGCAGAGACAAACCATGCCTGGAGGAGAGGTTCATCAACACCCATAAAGGTTAGTATGAGAATTCCACTGCTTCCTCCATCCCATTCCACAGGAAGATACTGGAGCAGATAGGGAATCGTATATAGAGTGTAAGTGTAAGTACTTTAAAGCTATAGTGCATTTAGAGTTGGAAATCGAACATATTCAGAACTGGTTCTGTTTTGTAAAAGGAACTGGAACACTTTCAGCTTTCTGTTGTAAAAGCAGTTTGCATGCGTACAGTGCTGGGAGCGGATGCCGATTACCTCAAGAATATCTATTAAGTAAAGCCACTGTTCACAGTGACGCTCACACAACCAGATTCCCACACTGGTCACCTGACACAGAAAGCACTTGCGCTGCTGACCTACCTTGAGGACTACTTCAACAGGAATAAATGATAAAGTGACTGAAAATATCAATTGACATTACATTTCAGATGTCCAGAATAATAAAGAATTATTTTCATATTTCTTTTATTATTTATTTTATTAAATTAAATGTATAGTCATTAGCCAGAATTGGAACCGGACATTTCTTATAATACCCAATCCTAAATACATTAAATTATTTGATTTCATTAAGTACAGGTATTTCTAAGATGATTCATTTTTGTTAGTAGAGTTTCTGTTGTGGGCTGTGCAACCGCACACAGCCTTTCACATAGGTTTAAACTGACCAGATGTTGGGAGAAGACTGTATGTCCTGTAATTAATGTGTGCATGTCCTTTAAAAGGCCGGGTCATTTGAATAAAGAGCCACTTAATGTCTACAGAGAAACTTAATATTCAACACCGTGTTGATGTCTCTATCTCTATCTGCCTTAGGTAGAGGTGTGTTTGCTAGCATGTCTATTGGCAAATGATGCTTCATTCTTGAATACCGTGGAGAGTTACTTTCCCAAGAGGACAGCCGGACAAGACAGAATAGATTAAGTAAAACAGAAAATACCTTCTTATTTGATTTTGATTGGAATGGAAGACAATGGTGGTAAGTTTTGGGAATCATTTTGACTGACTTTTTTAAAATTACTTATTTGAAAGAAATTTAATGTTTTTTCCTCTATCCAATTTTGGCATTGATGCTCCAAAAGAAGATGGTTCACTTGGCAGACTAGTTTTGTATTCACTTAGTGAATACAAAACTCCTAATTGTAAATTGAAAATAATAGGTGTTAAAGGCAAACCACATTTGTGCTTGTTTTCAATTAAGGACATAGCTCGTGGAGAAGAAATATCATACAATTATGGAGATTCAAACTGGCCATGGCGTAATTAGGGCTCTATTTAATTTGGGTTGGTATTGTTGAGTTGTGTTAGTTGTTCTGTGTTGTGATACCTAGTGACCAGAAAAGAACAACTTAATTGGTTTCTGGCCTGTCTATTAAATATTAATGATGGAGTATTAACACAGCGTTACATAGTGCAGACACTTTTTCTTGTTAAAATGGCCTTCCAATTTTCAGAGCAGGTTCTCTCTTTACAGATGAACCGATCAGTCCCTCGCAGTGATGAGAACACACCATCAGAGGAAGATATCAGAATGAGCAAGAAGCCAACTGAACAGGTAAATATCATTGGTTTGAGCCAAGCTCTTGATCTTCTGATAAGGCACAACGGGCGTATTGATCCAGTAGATTTCAAATGTAATCTATTTCAGTATTATTTAATAGATTTCTTTTAACAAAATAAGACTGTCCTGATTTTTAACTGTGACGACGTTTGAGGATTCCACGAGTGTGTGTGTGTGATGAGAGCCTGTCCACTGTACTCATATTGATGTGGTGTGAAACGTGCCATGTGTGTGTGTGTTTGTGGATGTCCTAATGTTTCTCCATTATAAAATAAATAAAGTGTGTTTGTTGTAATTATGGGCGAGTGCTGTGGGATCCGATAGAGTGTGTTTTACATGCTTTCACACGCTACAATGGTGCTGTAGATTATCTTTGTTTTGGTTGTTTTTTGCCCTGATCTAATGTGTGTGTGGTCTTATTTAATCAGTTCGGGAGTATTGTGTCTGAATCCAGGCCTTTAAAGAGTGACCAATGCACCGACTGCAACAGTGACCCTGCATTCACAGCTTCTGACAAGATGGAGAACTATTCTCAGGTTAGATGAGTGATGTAGTCAGATGTGTTAAAATCGCTTCCCCCTCCCCCAGAATCCTTAAATTCCCCATGAGACCCAAGTAAGAGGGGAATTTGCCCCCAGTTAACAAAAAAAACTCAAATCCAAGCCCTGATTGTAGTGTTCATTTAACTAAGTGAATTCTCTTCTTCTTTCCTTCCTCTCTTTACCAAAGTGTAAGGTTTCTAATTACTACAGTAGTTACTCAATTGGAATGGTTATTACCGTCGCGCTCACCGCCATGTAAAGACGTCAGCGGCCAAAATAAATCAGTTGCATTTCAAAGTCATTCGTAAAATAGCCGCCAGGTGGCACAAAGTGACATTTTCACTCGTTGCAGTAAATACAATAGTGACTGTTATATAGCATATCTCTGTATCTGTTTATTGTTATTTAAGTTCTGGATTATTTCAGGTACTTTAAACACATTGTTGGGTTGCTCATGTTGGCTCATATGAGTTGTAGTGGGTCATTTACAAATGAACACCTGGTTGGGTTATTTTGACCCAACAACTGGTTTATTCATTATTCTTTCGTTTCTCCAAATAACAGCCTGCAAAATGTTTGAAATATTACTGTTATTGTGTCACAGGTGTAGTTTTAAGAGCTGTTTGGGCAGGAATGCGTGTGTATACAGCTCAAAACCTCCATCAGTTATTAAAGATAGCGTCTATTTAGAAAAAATGCCCCAACGATTTCGGAGATTTGAGCTTAAGGAAATCTCCTGGCGCTCTGCACATAACACCGGGCCAACTCATGTCGGAAAGAATTTATCAACGTGTTTCTGAATGTGGGCTATTGTTTTTTACTTATAATATTTGTTAATTTAATTTAAATGAGGTTTGGGCTCAGGACTTTGATTCGGCATCGTGATTCTCATCTTTAATTTACTCCGTAGTCTAAATCAGCACTCAGCCGCATGCATGAAGTTTTTCAGAGCGCACCAGCAAAAGTAGACTAATGATTATGAATAGGTCGGGAAAACAGCAAGCAGACTGGCTCTGACCATTTAAAAAAATGTTCACGTTCATTTTCTGACGCGCTCAAGTTCACCAAAAACAATACAGAACAGCGCACCTTATTTGCTTCCAAACATTTACAAAATCATTAAGTTTTTTGTTATTGTGAGTGCGCTTAAATAAAAGTTAAGTCTTATAAAGGCCATGTAGTCTTATATAGTTTTATTATATAGTTTTTGCACATTAAACTGACAAGTTTTTTCAGCCTGTCACGGCTTGCGCCCGAATCAATATCGCTCACTAGTTAGGCGTCCTCCCCTTCAGACATGCGAAGCAGCGAGGCCGCGGAATTACACACGACTGGTGAGCTATCGTTGCTAATGATCCCGGGCTTTCACCCTGCGCTATAAAATACTCTGGGTTTGTTGGGCTACAGTGGATTTTACTTCGCGTTGTGTATGCGACGCGTGTGCAACAACGCGGAAGTGCGGCATGCAAGCAGGGCAAATGGAACGCGCCCCAGGGACTTCAAAGGAGTTAGAGGTGGGAGGGGCCGGTCCGGCCATCCGCGGAGAGCAGAGTCAGCGCGAGCGGACGGATGGCCGTCGCACTTACACCGCGTAGTAAAATCCACTGTAACCCAACAAACCCCAAGTATTTTATACTATGCCAGACAACATTCAAATGCAAATTATTCACTCTCCCCAGGTGTGAATCAGCTGTTCTCACTTATACATTTAAAGAAACTGAAATGCACTTCTCCCAACTCTAAAAACCTCTTGAATCTGAGGCTGACTTTCAGTGATTTAAATTTGTGTAATTTTAATCCTCTGGATTCTAGATTCTAAAGTTGACATTGTTACCTTTTTTAATCCTTGGAATGGAAGTACTTAAGATTTTCCTTATGATAGCGTAAATTGCATTGTTTTTAATCAGTCTATACACAATAATATTCTTTGGTATTTTTATTAAAAAAATATGGGTATGGGGGCTATCTTGGTTTAGTAATCCTCGTGCCTGGTTTAGGTTTAGTATTCAGTGCGCATCTGTTATATTACAACTATCATAACACTCAAATACCTTTTATTTTTCAGCTGAGCCTTTGTTTCACTGAATAATCAACGGGGCTGAATGACCGTCATCTGCTGACGCAGTAGAACGTCCTTACAATGTTTTAATTTTATGATCATTTATTTCAGTTAATAAATCTACTATAAATTTAAAGAACACAAAAAATAAGATGACACAAAACCCTACACGCTTCTTTTCTAATTACAAGTGATAAAATCTAAAGGCTCACTGTGTTAACATTTATTGTGCTAAAATTTAATCCTAATAAGATTTGATTTAATTTGAATTCTAGAACAGTGGCAGCTGGAACCCCTAAAATGGATGCAGGATTATTTTTTAATCTAAATAAAAATGCTTTTTTAAACGTGGGCTATTGTTATTAACTTGCAATATTTGTTAATTTAATTTAAATGGGGTTTGGTCTCCGGAATGTTGAGCATCATGATCCTCTTCTTTACTTTCCTACGTAGAATCAGCGCTTAATCGCACGCATAAAACGAGTTTTGTAAACTCATTTAATGTTTAATAGTAAATAATGACCCCCGTTGCGCTGTACCACCTCTGGGAAAACCTTATGAAATACAAGTTAAAGACAATTATGATGATCTGCCATGGCGTGCGCCTGTGATGGGTGAGCGCCCAAATCTACTATCGCTACTCGCTCACTCTGTAGGCTCCCTGAATAGGCGGTAAAGGGACGGAGCCGCCTATTCGTGCCGGCTGGCGATAATTAGCGTTAATATGATCTTGAGCTTGCTCTGCATTTTAAAAGCAAGGCGCGGAGTTTTGTCTGAGGTCTGGGAAGTACGTTGTGATGGAGAATATGAAAGTAGCATGTCAGTGGGTTGATGTGACGCGCCCCAGGGAATTTAAACAAGGACACTAGAATTCCGCCCTTTAATCTCCGCGCTGAGCTCCCGCGGCATCTTCACTTCCGCACCGTGCCCGCCTTTGCAGCCCCGCTGCCGAAGAGGAAAAGCGCCGTCATGAGGGAGCGTGCAGGAGCGCTGCCTCCGCGTGCTCAGTTCTGCCACTCCGTGCACCAACACTTATCGTCAGCTGTGTGCCCGCATGCCAGTGTGGCACAGCCTCCGGAACTACACATGCACAACCTTTATCCCATTCTTTCCATTCTACCTCCTTCAACACTTTCCTCCCCCATTTTACCTAAATAAATTATCCTTTTCCCGTAAGACCTCGTCTTGTGTCCGTGCTTTATGGTGCCGCCCGTAATAACGCAAAAATACAAACAGGGCTAAATGACCAACATCAGCTGACGCAGTAGAACGTCCTGACAATGTTATAATTTTATGGTCATTTATTTCAGTTAATAAACTTCAAATTTAAAGAACACAAGAAATAAGATGACACAAAACCCTACACGCTTCTTTTCTAATTACATGTGATAAAATCTAAAGGCTCACTGTGTTAACATTTATTTTGTTTAATTTGAATTCTACATTTGTACTGTAATTTTAGTTCTGTGATTATAAATTTGTTTAACTACAATGTTTTACTTGATTTTATCCGCTACTACGTGCAGTTCTAAAACTCTGTGTCTCATTAATCCAGCAGAGAATGAACTAAGGCACGAGGCATCAGTCTGTAGTTATATAGCGCCACTCAGCGGTAAAAGCCAGCAAACACACAAAGCCAAATGCTACCGCCGAGCGCCGCGACGGTAGAACCTACATTCCGATTGAGTAACCACTGTATATCACATAATGTTCACATTCCATAGTTTGTCCTGATTTTTATTTGTGACATTGTTTGAGGATTCCTCGAGTGTGTGTGTGATGAGAGCCTGTCCAATGTACTCACATTGATGTGGTGTGAAACGTGCCATGTGTCAAGATGGCGCCGGTGAGGTCGCCTGCCGTCACGACTGCTCCGACCACCTTTTCTTTGTTTTTGTCTTTTAAGTTAGTTTACAGCGTTTTAAAACCGGCAAAATCACCACCATTGAGTACATTAGTTATGAAGAGACACTCTTGTTTCTATTGGTATACAATGTACTCAATTCGACGTTTTAACTCCGGATCCGAGCTGGCCGAGTGAGATCCTAAGGGAAAACAAAGGACGCGATGCGAAGCGGCGGCCCCGAGGGAAACAAGCCGGCGTCAGGAACAGGCTGAGAGCCCGTGCACACCGCACGCCTCTGCCTAGCATCCTGATCGCCAACGTCCAGTCACTGGAAAACAAGCTAGATGACCTCAGGGCCAGGATAAAGTTCCAGAGAGACATTCGGAACTGCAATCTCCTCTGCTTCAACGAGACATGGCTGAACCCAGCGGTGCTGGACCACGGCATCCAGCCGGCCGAGTTCTTCTCGGTTCACCGCATTGACAGGACACGGGACTCGAGGAAGTCAAGGGGAGGTGTGTTTAATGGTGAACAGCAGCTGGTGCAACAGCGCGAGCGTTGTTCCTCTCGCACGCTCCTGCACACCAAATCTGGAACTACTGTCCATCATGTGTCGTCCTTTTTATCTACCTCGGGAGTTCACATCGGTCATAATCAGCGCCGTTTATATTCCACCACAAGTGGACACGGACACTGCCTTATGTGAGCTGCATGAGGCACTCACACAGCACCAAACACAACACCGGGACGCTGCGCTTATTGTGGCGGGGGACTTAAATAGTGCCAACCTCAAACGCGCAGCGCCGAACTTTTATCAGCATATCACCTGCCCCACCAGGGGCGAAAGGACACTGGACCACTGTTACACTACAGTCAAGGACGGCTACAAGGCACAATCTCGCCCTCTGTTTGGTAAATCCGACCACGCCGCCATCTTTCTCATGCCAAAATACAAACAAAGGCTGAAACAGGAAGTTCTGGTTCAGAGGGAGGTCACGCGCTGGACGGACCAATCGGTGGCCGCGTTACAGGACGCACTCGATGACGCAGACTGGGACATGTTCAGAAACAGCTCCAATGATGACGTCAGCGTGTTTACGGAAGCGGTTGTGGGATTTATCGGCAAACTAGCAGATGATACCGTGGAGAAAAAGACTATTAAAACGTTTCCCAACCAGAAGCCGTGGGTGGATAAAACCATCCGCGACGCTCTGAGATCTCGCACCGCTGCCTACAACATGGGACTTGCGTCGGGGGACATGAAACCATACAAGGCTGCGTCATACAGCGTCCGGAAGGCGGTAAAAGAGGCGAAGCAGCGCTACGGGAGGAAACTAGAGTCACAACTCCAACAGAGTGACTCTAGGAGCCTGTGGCAGGGATTAAGGACAATTACGGACTATAAAACACCAACAACCAGTATGACGAACGCGGACGTGACTCTGGCAGATGAGCTGAACACTTTCTATGCTCGCTTCGAGGCTGCAGCTAAAGACGCTAGCGATGCTAATGCTAGCGGCGCTAATGGCTGCAGACAGGAAGACACTGCCAGCACCGGAAACGCGTTCATCATCACCGAGCACGACGTGAGGAGAGCCTTCAAGAGAGTGAACAACAGGAAAGCAGCAGGACCAGACGGCATCTCAGGCCGTATCCTCAGAGCCTGCGCAGACCAGCTAGCACCTGTGTTCACTGAGATATTCAACATCTCTCTATCTCAGTCGGTGATCCCCACATGCTTCAAAGAGTCCATTATTGTTCCTGTCCCAAAGAAACCTCATCCTGCTTCCCTCAATGACTATCCCCCTGTAGCCCTCACCTCAGTAGTGATGAAGTGCTTTGGACTCCTGGTCAGAGACTTTATCATTTCATCACTACCCGACACACTGGACCCACTACAGTTTGCATACCGCCAGAACCGTTCCACAGACGATGCAATCTCACATCTCCTCCACACATCACTTACTCACTTGGACACCAGAAGGGGGAATTATGTTAAAATGCTCTTCATCGACTACAGCTCTGCATTTAATACCATAATTACCTCCACACTTATATGACTGTGTGGCCACTACCAGCTCCACCACCATCATTAAGTTTGCTGACGACACCGTTGTGGTGGGCCTGATCTCTGATAACAACGAGACTGCCTACCTGAAGGAGATTAGGAATCTGGAGAACTATCTTTTGCAACACTCCTGGCCAGGCGTTCTCTTTTATTCAAATGGAAGAATGCCACTTCACCCACTCACGCCCAGTGGCTCAGAGATATTATGTCCTGTCTGTCCCTGGAGAAGATCCACTACTCAATCCGTTATCCAGACTTAAAATTCCAACAGGTGTGGGGGCCCTTCCGTCGCTTTTTTTTAAACTATTTATAGTTTGATTCCCTTTTTATTTGATCATTTGTTTGTTTGTTTTCTTTTCCTTTTTTGTTGTTGTTGTACGCAAAACTAAAAAACTTCCAGCTCCAGGCTCTTTTTTCTTTTTTAGTTTCCTTCCTTCTTTGTTATGCCTGGCGTCTAGCCTTTCCTTGTACTTGGAAAGCTGGCTTGGAGCTAGGGAGGGGTGGGGTGGGTGTAATAGGGATTTAAAATTCTGTATTAAAACATTATATGTCTACCCTGTAATATCCCTGTTTTAAAATCAATAAAAATATTGTTGAAAGGAATCTGGAGAACTGGTGCCAGAGGAACAACCTCCTTCTAAACGTCAGTAAGACAAAGGAGTTGGTAGTGGACTTCAGCACCAAGCGGGAGAGGAACTACCAGACCCCCGTCATCAACGAGAGCCCAGTGGAGAGAGTGGACAGCTTCAAATACCTCGGTGTTCACATCACGCAGAACCTGTCATGGTCCTGTCACATCAACACCGTGGTGAAAAAGGCCAGACAGCGTCTCTACCACCTCAGACGCTTGAGAGACTTCCGACTGCCCTCTAAGGTGCTCAGAAATTTCTACTCCTGTACCATAGAGAGCATCCTGATGGGAAACATTACGACCTGGTTTGGAAACAGCACCATGCAGGACAGACGAGCTCTACAGAGGGTGGTGCGATCAGCTGAGAGCATCATCCGCACCGAGCTCCCTGACTTGCACTTAATCTACAGCAAGCGGTGCTGGACCAAGGCCAGGAAGATTGTGAAGGACCTCAGCCATCCCAGCAATGGACTGTTCTCTCTGTTGAGGTCAGGAAAGCGATTCCGCTCCCTGAAGGCCAACACAGAGAGACTGAGGAGGAGCTTCTTCCCGCAGGCAATACAGTCTCTCAATCACAATCACACCATCACACAGTACTGACCCACACATATGGTTTTTACACACACACTGGACATTCTGGACATTTCTTTACACTATTGGCCACTGCACAACTACACTTCGTGGTCATCACATCAAATCACATCAAATCACTCCAGCACAAATCACTTTAAGCATATTTGCACTGCACAAGTCACTTTTAATATGTGGATTGCACAACCATGGACATAACCATTCTTTTATTACCATTTATCCGGCTGCTCTTATTGTTTTACATTTTTTCATATATTTTCCATATATTTTCTATATTGTGTATTTTGTGTACAGATATTTTATTTTTAACTTTTATTTGTAGATTTTTATTTGTATATATATTTTTTTATTCTTCCCTAGTTAAACTTACCCTTTATTTTAATTTTCATATTTATTTCCTATTCATATTCTTAGGTCACGAGCAGTTGTCTAAGCATTTCACTGCATATCGTACTGTGTATGACTGTGTATGTGACAAATAAAAATTTGAATTTAAATTTTGAATTTATGTGGATGTCCTGATGTTTCTCCACTATGACGTTAATATAGTGTGTTCCTCACAGGAGCTGATGTTCTCTCTTTACAGATGAACCGAGCAGTCCCTCAAAGTGGTGAGACCCCGCCCTCAGAGGAAGAGACACGCCCTCCTACCAAGCCAACTGAACAGGTAAATATTCTTGGTTTAATTTAAGCTCTTGATCTTCTGACAAGACGCAACGGGTGTATTGATCCATTTAGACCCTCAGTAGATTTCAAATGTAATCTACTGTGGTGTAAAAACGTATTTGCCCTCTTACTGCATTCTAATTGTTGTGCATGTTTGTCACACTTTAGATCATCAAACAAAATTAAATATTAGTCAAAGATAACACAAGAAAACACGTCATGAAGGTTTTTCTAATTAAGGGAAAGCAAAATCCAAAGCTACATAGCCCTGTGTGAAAAAGTGTTTGCCCCCTGAACCTAATAACTGGTTGGGCTACCCTTAGCAGCAACAACTGCAGTCAAACATTTTTGATAACTTGCAATGAGTCTGTTACAGCGCTGTGGAGGAACATTGGTACACTCATCTTTGCAGAATTGTTGTAATTCAGCCACACTGGAGGTTTTTCAAGCATGAACCACCTTTTTAATTTCATGCCACAGCATCTGAATTGGATTCAGGTCAGGACTTTGACTGGGACACGCCAAAGTCTTAATTTTGCTTTTCTTCAGCCATTCAGAAGTGGACTTGCTGGTGGGCTTTGGATGATTGTCCTACTGCAAAACCCAAGTTTGCTTCAGCTTGAGGTCACAATCAGATGGCCGGACATTCTTCCTCAGGATATTTTTGGACACAGCAGAATTCATGGTTCCATTTATCACAGCAAGTCTTCCAGATTCTGAAACAGCGAAACAGCCCCAGACCATCACACTACCACCACCATATTTTACTGTTGGTATGATGCTCTTTGTCTGAAACGTGGTGTTACTTTTCTGCCACACACAATGGGACAGCACACCTTCCAAAAAGTTAAACTTTTGTCTCATCAGTCCACAGAGTATTTTCCCAAAATTCTTGGGGATCATCAAGATGTTTTATGGTAAAACTGAGACAAACCTTCATGTTCTTTTTGCTCAGCGGTGGTTTTCGTCTTGGAACTCTACAATGCAAACCATTTTTGCCCCCAGTCTATTTCTTATGGTGAAGTCATGAACACTTACCTTAACTGAGACAAGTGAGGCCTGCAGTTCTTTGGATGTTGGATCTTTAATGTTTTTACATTTTAATTCCACATTAGGATCTAGACATCAATGTGTGTGTGTAGTTGAAGTTGTTGTTAAATTTGCTTGCTGTAGATGCATTACATATACATATTATATATATAGTGTCTTGAGCCCTTTTGAGACATGGTACTCCATAAAAAACAGTGTTACTATATAGCATTGGTATGTAACAATATTTTATGGGGCTTTGTTCTCTCTTTGATTTGCTTTGTGTTTTAGGAATTACATTTAATTCAATGTTTGTTTTTAGGCACAAAAATCAGAGTGAAGCGGAAGTGGTCAGAAGACGAGGTTGAAGCTGTTGAGAAGCATATGATGAGCTACATATGCACCTGTCGAGTGCCCGGGAAGGCCGACTGTGTCTCATGCCTTTTGGCTGAACCTCTGGCACTGGCAAAACGAGACTGGTCTGCTATAAAATTTTATGTCAGTAACAGAATTACTGCGTTGAAAAGACAACAAAGTCAGTAAGGGCTTCTTTACATTTATACTGTATGCTGTTACATATGTTAAGCATATGTTGAAATTTTACGCTGTTATATGTTGAGGGTTTGTTCAGCTGGATATATCTCCCGCTTCCATATGAAACATGTTAAACAACTCAACATATGTATTTATACTTCTGACTTGTTTAGTTGTGTGTAGTGTTGCTCATTTTGAGTGTAATACCAAAGAGGGCTTTAAAGGGGTGGTTTATTTAAAAATGAAAATTCTGTCATCAGTTTCTTACCCTCATTTAGTTCCAAACCTGTAAGACCTCTGTTCATCTTCAAAAAATGATTTTAGTTTTGTTTTCTTTGCACACATATTCTCATAGCTTCATATAATTATGATTGAACCACTGACTGACCACATGGACTTATTTGACAATGTTTTTTGGTCTTTTTGTGCTTAGAACATGAAGCATGTTGACTGTCTGTGGGAGACTCAGATTAAATCCAATATATCTTAATTTGTGTTCTAAAGATGAACGGAGGTCTTACGGGTTTGGAAATACATGAGGGTGAGTAATTAATGACAGAATTCTCATCTCAGAACTCCAACCTGAAAGTCCAAACACATTTAAGTAGGTTTAGGGTTAGTACCGTGTTATTCACACGTAATTGTAATCACTATAATAAGTACTGTACATGCATATTATGTACATGAGCAACGTATTCTGGTTATCTTTGTTAATGTTAGTTTAAGTTGATTAAATGATATTGAAATGCAACATTTGAATTTAATAATAAATGTTGGAATTAACATTACGTTTATTGCTTATAATTTTTCATTCATGGTAGCTGATCTAGTTATATATACAGTGTAAATATATTTTTTACTATAAATAGAAGTTGTCACAGATTTTACAGCATTAGTGTAATGGCTTTCACTGACACCATTTTTAAGTTTGATAAACTTTGAATATGTAACGTGCATGATTACGTGCGATAATTTCCGAACTCTTTTCAAATATTTGCCACTGGCATCTGAGGTGTCCGCAAACAAACGAAGGGTAAATTATGTGAGGGCTAAAATGGCACATGATGGCTGGTGTCGCTTTAAACTTTAGTGTGGTATATACTTTAATATAAACTGGACTCTAGCGTGAGCTGTATGGCAGATTCTGGGCAAATTGCCATTTGTGGCACACCCATTTTCTCACTTATCCATTCTGACTAGCTAGCTAGCATTATGCACACACCATTTGCCCCCTGCGCATCCCATACAACCTTAGGACAAGAAAACAGAAACCACACAACAGATTCTGCTGCAAGGACTCCCGCACCACAGCCACTTTTAAGTATGTGTTGTTGGCAAGCACTCTGTGTGGGCCTTTATTTTGTGTGGAAACAGCGCTAGAGTTGACCGTGCCTGAGGTATGTGATTGAGAACTTGTTTGTCTCATCTGAAATGCATGCATTCTGAATCAAAGAGCTAAGATGGATCATTCAAATGTCTCATTCTAAACCATCCTATTTACTACTGAAAGCCAGCATAAGACTCCTCTTTAAGCCACACTTTAACATGATACACCCTGATGTGTAACCTCAAGACAAAGAAAACATAAAGTTGGAAACCGGGATTGATATATTTATTTCTCTTTGTCCCAACCAGGTTTATGCACTTAGTATTCACCATGGTCCCAATATGTAGGTGTGATTTAGACATCAGTGTGTGTGTGTGTGTGTGTGTGGGTGGGTCAGGACTTGGTATTCACCATGGTCTCAATATGTAGGTGTGATTTAGACATCTGTGTGTGTGTGTGTGTGTGTGTGTGTAGGTCAGGACTTGGTATTCA
This sequence comes from Clarias gariepinus, assembly GCF_024256425.1. NCBI lineage: Eukaryota > Metazoa > Chordata > Actinopteri > Siluriformes > Clariidae > Clarias > Clarias gariepinus. Next base: position 279,149 of record NC_071122.1, on the reverse strand, counting down.
CCATGGTCTCAAAATGTAGGTGTGATTTAGACATCAGTGTGTGCGTGTGTGTGTGTGTGTTTCAGGACTTGGTATTCACCATGGTCTCAAATTGTAGGTGTGATTTAGACATCAGTGTGTGTGTGTGTGTGTGTGTGTGTGTGTGTGTGTGTGTAGGTCAGGACTTGGTATTCACCATGGTCTCAATATGTAGGTGTGATTTAGACATCAGTGTGTGTGTGTGTAGGTCAGGGCTTGATATTCACCATGGTCCCAATATGTAGGTGTGATTTAGACATCAGTGTGTGTGTGTGTTTCAGGACTTGGTATTCACCATGGTCCCAATATATAGGTGTGATTTAGACATCAGTGTGTGTGTGTGTGTGTTTCAGGGCTTGATATTCACCATGGTCTCAATATGTAGGTGTAATTTAGACATATCTGTGTGTGTGTGTTTATGTCCTGAAAAGTGATAAATAATATTGTCTTCATATGTAGGTGAAAAATCACATTGTGCAAAAATATTCTTTAAATGAAAATATCAACAGATGACTGTCATAACAAGGCCACTGGCAACATAAATCTCTTTTGCAGCATGGCTCTAGCAGCTTTAGAGAGGCATGTTCCCAAATGTGATGAATTTTTCACACGTACCAGTTTTTCACAAAAACGCGTATGCGTGCGCATGTGTGTGTGTTGTTTTACTGCTAAATTAAACTGATTTTAATAAATTTATTGTAAATTAAGTAAAGTTACCTCCTTCTGGAGCTCCTTGATATCCTGTTTCAGCTTGGATTTCTTAAAAACATAAAAGTCGAATTAATTTGACTATTTATGTAACACTGTGTGTGTGTGTTGATTTACTGCTAAATTAAACTGATTTTAATGAACTTATTGTAAATTATGTAAAGTTACCTCCTTCTGGAGCTCCATAGTACTCTGCTGCCTGGTGTTCTTAAAAACATAAAATGTGAGTTAATTTGATTATTTATGTAACTGTGTACGTGTGTTGTTTTTGTTAGTAAAATAAGCTAAAGTGATGAAGCAGACATGTCCTTGTGTTTTATTAATCTTACACCACAAGCAATCTGTTAACAATTATATTGTTTTATAAATGATGGAGTGTCAGATTTTACATTTAATGCTTAATAAACAACCTAAAAATACAAGTTATCACAAGTTACTCAAGTCATTAAGTTACTGAGAAATTGTAAAAGTATAAACTCATCTGTCCTGAAGATGTCAGAAACCTTAAAGTTACAGTTTTACTGTTGCAAAGCACTGACACTGGAGACTCCTTCCAGAAAGGTTTAATAACAGTTTCCCTCTACAGCCAGGTGCCAAAAGTTTTGAGAATGACACGAATATTAAATTTAACAAAGTCTGCTGCATGATGGAGCTCCTTGTCATTAGGCAAAAGATGATGGTAAGTGTCTGAGGGAACAAAACCAGGAAAGGCCAGAATACTCCCCAGACCCTAATCCCACTGAGAACTTGTGGTCAATCCTCAAGAGACCACAAGTTTTTCTGGACAAACAAAAACCCACAAGAACTGATTATGTACAGATGTGGCCATGTGTGGGTTTTCCCGCGAGATGCCCCAATTTAGCGCGCGACGTGCCGCGACTTGCCGTAAGCAACATTCGGGAATTTAAATAAATGTGTTGTGCTTCACTGAATATCTGCCAGATGGCGCATGGAAGGACTTTATCTAAAAGCCGGACAAAGTACAACGAAGAATTGTGTATAATTAGTTAGCCTAAAACAATATTGTTTCCAATGCTAAAGCAAACATGAATTTTATTTTGTTTTACAACAGATATTTCATGATGAATGTGTGTTTATGTGCTTCATATTATTTTCACAATGATGAAATGAGATGCCCAAGTTCGTGCTTTAAAATCCCTAATAAGTTTCTCCTATAGTTTTTGTAATGTCTTAACAGGGACAAAACAGTGAAAGACATGGCAATGTCTCGGTTTAAATAATCTTGAAATTAATTTAATTTCCTGATAGTAGGCTATCTGATAGTGTTAACTATGTGAATTTCCCGATTCGTGAATATGCCCACATGTCTTATTTAAAACGTAAAAATGTGTCGACATCATCAAAAGACATGAATTAACAATATATATATATATATACTGAACAAAAATATAAACGCAACACTTTTGTTTTTGCTCCCATTTTTTATGAGATGAACTCAAAGATCTGAAACATTTTCTACATACACAAAATAACCATATCTTTCAAATTTTGTTCACAAATCTGTCAAAATCTGTGATAGTTAGCACTTCTCCTTTGAGATAATCCATCCCACCTCACAGGTGTGCCATATCAAGATGCTGATTAGACAGCATGATTGCACAGATGTGCCTTATACTGGCCACCTGTAAAAGGCCACTTCGAAAGGTTTAGTTGAATCACACAGCACAATGCCACAGATGTCGCAAGTTTTGAGGGAGCGTGCAATTGGCATGCTGACAGCAGGAATGTCCACCAGAGCTGTTGCTCATGAATTGAATGTTCATTTCTCTACCATAAGCCGTCTCCAAAGGTGTTTCAGAGGATTTGGCAGTACATCCAACCAGCCTCACAACCGCAAACGACGTGTAACCACACCAGCCCAGGACCTCCACATCCAGCAGGTTCACCTCTATGATCGTCTGAGACCAGCCACTCGGACAGCTGCTGAAACAATTGGTTTGCATAACCAAAGAATTTCTGCACAAACTGTCAGAAACAGTCTCAAGGAAGCTTATCTGCATGCTCGTCGTCCTCATTGGGGTCTCGACTTGACTCCAGTTCTTCATCGTAACGGACTTTGACAGATTTGTGAACAATATTTGAGAGATATGGTTTTTTGTTTATGTAGAAAACGTTTCAGATCTTTGAGTTCATCTTATTAAAAATGGGAGCAAAAACAAAAGTGTTGCGTTTTTTATTTTTGTTCAGTATATATATATATATATCATAGTAAGTAAATATTATTTTATGAACACAAAGTTCATCGGGCTTTTTATAATAATCATCATATTTGCTGTTTGTGTCCAGCATTGAATAATTATTTCATCCATTATTTAACCACGGCTGGAAATAATAGCTGGAATGTGATGTGATTGTGAATTTATGACTGAAATAAAGCTGTTTGTCTTTTGTAAAGTACTTTCTGTCATGTCTTTGGTGGGAAGGAACGCAAACGCAGGGCTGGAAATAATTAAGAATATTTATTTCTTCTTTCACAAACCCAAAAAGAACACAGAACAAAACAAAATCAAAGATAACAAAACTAAATGGGGACGAGCTTCCCCAGGCCGGGTCTGCAGGCGGGAAATTATGAAGGGGTACTTAGGTCACACCAAAACGACTGGATTTACAGCCTTGCGAGGAACTCAGCGCTGCCTCAGGGTCAGCCTTGAACTTGAACTTTTCCGTAAGCGAAACAAAAAGGTCTTCCGCCTGCAGACTCCCTCAGTCCTGGGTAAAGACAAAAACACACAATGATCAGACACATGGGGGAACACAAAGCATGGTGAAAACAGTGAACAGACGAGGGGCTACGGGTTCGGCTGGAATAAATAGGGACACACACGGGGTAGACACAGGTGCAGGTAATCTAGGAATTAGGGAGGACATGTTACACACGCAGACACACTAGGGGGAGACAAAGCGACGGCTCAGTAGACGGGTGAGCCAGATCTTACTCCCCAGGACTGAGGTGGCTCAGATGTGACATTACCCCCCCTCCCAGGACCGGCTGCCCGGGAGAGGTGCGGGCGCGCTCTCTGCGTGACCGGAGGGAGTCGGGATCCACCGACCCGCGGGATTTGCCGGCGGGGGGGTCGGCCCGGAGGTCGGGGTGCTGGGCGATCCGGCCGTGTCAGGTGGAATTCTGTAATGAGCTCTCTGCTTAGCACATCACGGGCCGGGACCCAGCTGCGCTCCTCCGGTCCGTACCCCTCCCAATCTACCAAGTATTGCAGAACACCTCCTCTCCTCCGGGAGTCTAGAAGTTTTTTGACCCTAAACGCAGGGGCGCCCGCTATTTCCACAGCCCCGGGGAGCGAAGGCTCTGCGACGCCTCCGTCCAAGGGCCCTCGTACTACTGGCCTGAGAAGGGACACATGAAAGACAGGGTTAATACGCATATGTGCAGGTAGCTGTAACTTAAAGGAGACGGGGTTAATGCATGTAACAATGGGAAAGGGGCCGATGTATTTAGGGGAGAGTTTGCGGCATGGAAGGTTAAGGGAAAGGTCCCTTGTCGAGAGCCACACTCGATCTCCTACCTGGAGCGGAGGACTTTCCCTTCTCCGTCTATCGGCGAATTTTTTAAAACGGCGAACTGCTTGGGAGATCTTTGTGTGCGCATCCTCCCATACTTTTTCCGCTTTCTTAAACCACTGATCCACCACGGGGATATCGGTGGGAGTGGCATCCCATGGACAAAGCGGTGGTTGGTGCCCCAGTATACATTGAAACGGCGTTAAGCCGGTCGAGGAGTGTTTTAGTGAGTTTTGCGCATATTCCGCCCAGAATAAGCAGTCTGCCCACTCATGTTGTCGACTACTACAATATGCCCGGAGGTACCTCCCGAGATCCTGAACAGTCCGCTCTGCCTGCCCATTAGATTCGGGGTGATAACCCGACGTTAGGCTAACTGTGGTCCCCAACTTCTGGAAGAAAGCTTTCCAGACCCTCGCGATGAATTGGGGACCACGATCTGAAACAATGTCCTCCGGAATACCGTAGTAGCGAAACACCGAATCGAATAGGGTTTCTGCCACCTGGAGGGCGGTTGGAAGTGAGCCAAATGGGAGGAATCTGCATCCCTTAGAGAAGCGATCTACCACGACTAAGATTGTAGTGTACCCTTTTGACACCGGCAGATCCGTTACAAAATCCACGGCTACGTGGGACCATGGTCTGTTCGGTGTGGGCAGGGGCATTAATTTTCCAACTGGCAAGCATCGAGGGGTTTTGGTTGTTGCGCAAACTGCACAAGACGAAACTACTGTTTTCACGGTTTCCCGCATGTTTGGCCACCAGAACTTTGGTTCCAGGAGATGATAGGTTCTCAAAACGCCGGGGTGTCCTGAAGATAAGTTGGAGTGTGCCTCTATCGTCACTCGTTCCCGAAGTGATTCCGGGACGTAGGTTCGGCCCGGTGGACACCCCGGCGGCACGGGTTGGGACCGTGTCGCCTGGGTGATCTCCGAGTCGACATCCCACATTACCGGAGCCACGACAAGTGACGGAGGCAGTATGGTTTCAGGATCCGAATTCGGATCCGGCGTCGGAAAACAGCGGGATAGCGCATCCGCCTTTATATTCTTTGAACCGGGACGGTACGTGATGGTAAAATGGAAGCGCGTGAAAAACAGCGCCCATCGGGCTTGACGAGAGTTAAGTCTCTTTGCTTGTTGGAGGTACTCTAGATTCCTGTGATCTGTTAGTACCACAAATGGATATTTGGCCCCCTCCAACCAATGCCTCCACTCCTCTAACGCCGCTTTGACTGCTAGCAGTTCGCGATTCCCGATATCATAGTTGCGCTCGGCAGGTGTCAATTTCCGTGAAAAAAAAGCACAGGGGTAGAGCTTTTCTGGGTGGCCGTGGCGCTGTGACAGCACTGCTCCCACCCCCACCTCCGACGCATCGACCTCGACTAAAAAGGGCTTCTCTGGATTAGGTAGTTTTAGAATAGGCGCAGAGGTGAAAGCGTGTTTTAGGCGCTGGAAAGCCGTACGTGCTTCCAGCGAAAACGCGCGTAGCCGTTGTGGTTTCCCTTTTAACAAACCGGTGAGCGGTGCTGCCATTGTGCTGAAGCCCCTAATGAAGCGCCTATAGAAATTAGCAAACCCAAGAAAGCTCTGTAGCGCCTTTACTGTCTTGGGTTCCGGCCATTGTTGCACCGCCGTTACCTTGGTCGCATCCATTTCGACCCCCTGTGGTCCTATGTGATAGCCGAGGAATGCGATCTCACTCTTGTGGAATTCACATTTTTCTGCTTTCACATAGAGCCCATGTTCCCTTAGTAGATGAAGGACGGCGGTTACATGACGGACGTGTTCGACATATGACCGCGAGTATATTAGGATATCATCTAAATACACTATGACAAAACGGTTCAACATATGTCGAAACACGTCATTCATGAACCCCTGAAACACCGCAGGTGCATTTACCAGTCCATAAGCCATCACGTTATATTGGTAATGACCTGATGTCGTGCTAAATGCAGTCTTCCATTCATCTCCCTTGCGAACACGAACGAGGTTATAGGCGCTGCGGAGGTCGAGTTTGGAAAATATGGACGCGCCGCGGAGCTGGTCGATAGCGGCCGTTAACGTGGACGGTGTACAGAATTTAGCGCATCTTGGGGACCAGGAAATGATGCGTGAGCCTGCCCAATCGATATTGGGATTGTGAGAACTGAGCCATGGTAAACCCAGTACGACGGCTTGATCTAGCTGAGGAATCACAAAGAATTTTAATTCCTCCGCATGACCGGGAAATTTTAACCGGAGGGGCACGGAAAGATGTTCAACGGGCGAATATATTAAGGTTTTGCCATCTAGAGCTTTAATTGTGATCGGGTGCGGAAGCTTCGACACTGGAGCTTGCAGCGAGGAAAGGACTGCAGATGAGACGAAGTTTCCAGCCGAACCCGAATCTATTAAGGGAAACACAGAGATAGAATGGTTATTAAATGATAAAGTGGCTTGTACACAAAAACTGTGGTGTGAACGCGGTGGAGTGTGTGCAGTTACTTTGCGTAACGGGCAATTACGAAGCTGATGTGTACCCCCCCCACAGTAAAAACATAGCCCCGACGACAGCCTTCGTTGTCTCTCCTGGGCCGACAGGCGGGATGTGCCCACGTCCATGGGCTCCGGCGGGCTCGGTTCGCGCGGTTCGGCGGGGGTTTTGCTGAGGCTGAGCTGTCGACGCGGTTCGGACCCTCCGCTGGTTCCTTTCGCTGGATACGATCTGCGATGGCCACGGAGGTGCTGGTCCAGCTTAATCGCTAGTTGAATACTGTCATTTAGTGATAAGCCCGCGTCCCTGCATGCCAGCTCCAGTTGCAGGTCGGGGTGCAGTCCATCTCGGAACCTGGCGAGCAGACTTTTGTCACACCAGCCACTCTCCGCGGCGAGGATCCGAAATTTTACGGCGTAGTCCGCGACTGTAGATGGTCCCTGTTTCAGCCTCAGCAGTTGTTGTTCCCCCGTCCTTCCGTGGTCCGGATGGTCGAAAACCGCGCGAAATTCCTGAAGAAACTGTGGGTAACTGGAAGTGGTGCTCCCGCCGGCGTTCCATACCGCCGCGGCCCAGTCCATCGCCGGCCCCGTTAGCTGCTGAATGACGAAACTGACCTTCTTCCCTTCTGAAAGGTCAGGGAAGTCGGCCAGATAGAGTTCACAGGCTAGAAGAAATTTCTTGCACCCCTCGGGGTCTCCGGCGTACCTCTCCGGTGGGGCTGCACGTGGTGGCGAGCGTGCGGACCGGCGTTGGGGTGAGGACGGGCCAGTGGCGAGGCTCTGGACGCCGCGCGACAGATCGAGAACTGACCTCGCCAGCGCGTCAATCTGTCCTTGCTGTCGTCGGACGTAATCAAGGTAGGGGGGTTCATCTTCAGGGAGGGGTATCCCTGCTGCGTTCAAAAAGGTCTGTTCATCTGTCATGTCTTTGGTGGGAAGGAACGCAAACGCAGGGCTGGAAATAATTAAGAATATTTATTTCTTCTTTCACAAACCCAAAAAGAACACAGAACAAAACAAAATCAAAGATAACAAAACTAAATGGGGACGAGCTTCCCCAGGCCGGGTCTGCAGGCGGGAAATTATGAAGGGGTACTTAGGTCACACCAAAACGACTGGATTTACAGCCTTGCGAGGAACTCAGCGCTGCCTCAGGGTCAGCCTTGAACTTGAACTTTTCCGTAAGCGAAACAAAAAGGTCTTCCGCCTGCAGACTCCCTCAGTCCTGGGTAAAGACAAAAACACACAATGATCAGACACATGGGGGAACACAAAGCATGGTGAAAACAGTGAACAGACGAGGGGCTACGGGTTCGGCTGGAATAAATAGGGACACACACGGGGTAGACACAGGTGCAGGTAATCTAGGAATTAGGGAGGACATGTTACACACGCAGACACACTAGGGGGAGACAAAGCGACGGCTCAGTAGACGGGTGAGCCAGATCTTACTCCCCAGGACTGAGGTGGCTCAGATGTGACACTTTCACTTTACAAAAGGCAGCGTTTTTATCAAAAGGTTGATAAACGCGTGTTGTACAGTATATACAACACGACAGCGCGCTCAGTTACTCCCTTCTCACCTTTCATGTAGGTCTGCTCGGACTTATTAATTAGTTTTAAACCCCTCAAAAATGCGTGTGTATACAGCTTAAAACCTCCATCAGTTATTAAAGATAGCATCTATTTAGAAAAAATGCCCCAGTGATTTCGGAGCTTCAGGAAATTTCCCGGCGCTCTAACACCGGGCCAACTCATGTCGAAAAGAATTTATAAACGGTTTCTAAACGTGGGCTATTGTTTTTTTACTTAAACTATTTGTTATTTTAATTTAAATGAGGTTTGGGCTCAGGACTTCGATTCGGCATCGTGATTCTCCTCTTTAATTTACTACATAGTTTTAATCAGCGCTCAGCCGCATGCATAAAGTTTTTCAGAGCGCACCGGCAAAAGTAGACTAATGATTATGAACGCGTCGGGAAAACAGCAAGCAGACTGACTTTGACCATTTCAAAAAACGCTTGCGTTAATTTTCTGACGCGCTCAAGTTCACCAAAAACAATACAGAACAGCGCACCTTATTTGCTTTCAAACATTTACAAAATCACAAAGTTTTTTCGTTATTGTGAGTGCGCTTAAATAAAAGTTGAGTCTTATAAAGGCTATGTACTCTTATATAGTTTTATTATATAGTTTTTGCACATTAATCAGAGTCCTCATCTGTTACATTTTTGAGGACAATAGTTTTTTCAGCCTGTCATGGCGTGCGCCCAAATCAATATCGCTTCTCGCTCACTAGTTAGGCGTCCTCCTCTTCAGATATGCGAAGGAGCGGGGCTGCGGTATTAGGCACGGCTGGTAATAGTTAAAATATTAACAAGGGGAATGTTTGATGTCATGTGGGCATTATAAGATTTGTACTGAAAACGTCTAACTAAAAAGTGGCAGCTGGCACGCCTAAAAGTAGACGCAGGTTAATTTTTTTATAGTATAAATAAAAATCTTCCTCTTTAGTGCCTCCTATTCCTATTAATCCTATTGTTCTTTTAGTGTCACTGTGTGTGCTTTACAATGCCAGACAACATTTAAATGCAAATTATTCACTCTCCCCAAGTGTTGGGGAGAGTGTCTCCTCAAGGTTGGACTATTGTAATGCCTTACTGTCTGGTTGTTCAGCTAGGTGCTTAAACAAGCTTCAGCTAGTCCAGAATGCAGCAGCGAGAGTCCTCACTAGAACCAGAAGATATGAGCACATTACCCCTATTTTATCTTCACTGCATTGGCTCCCTGTGAAATTTCGCATTGATTTTAAAATACTACTCTTGACATATAAAGCATTAAATGGTCTCGCGCCGCAGTACCTGAGCGAACTGCTAGTGTCTTACGATCCGCCACGCCTACTTTGATCAAAGGATGCAGGCTGCTTGTCAGTACTGCGTATTATGAAAAATACAGCTGGGGGCAGAGCTTTTTCTTACAAAGCCCCAAAATTATGGAATAGTCTTCCAATTAGTGTTCGGGACTCAGACACAGTCTCAGTGTTTAAGTCAAGGCTAAAAACCTATTTATTTAGCCAAGCATTTTTATAAATAGATTAGCCTTAGGTAAAGGAGCAGATCTGGGGGACTCATGGACGTAGAGTATTATGGTGAACTGGTATGTTTGGATGCTGTCTTCCCCACTCTCATTGATCACTCAGGTTTGTTGACGGTGTTGTCTGTGTTTCCTTCTGGCTCTCCCTTTAGTTATGCTGTCATAGTTAGTTGTCATATGCTGTCACTCCTCCCCACTTTAAAAACCTCTTGAATCTGAGGCTCTTCTGAAGACTTTCATTAATTAAGGCCTCTTTTTAAATTTAGAACAAAAGAACTGTAGGTGTGATCACAACCCCCTCCGAACGACCGTGCCATCAATCACTGACCACCTCAGAAGTTCCCTCCAATGTATGCTGATGTTTTTCAAGTATTTTTGCAAAACTATGGCACTCTATTGAGAGGTGGTTGGAATGTGTTATTCATTCATTTATTCTATACGAGGGCACTAACTACACAGATCAAACTGTTACCTTATTTTATTCTTATACTCATCGCTGTGCTTGTTGTAACTGAAAAACGCCGCAGCTGCTTCACGGGAGGTGTGTGTTTGTGTGTGTGTGTGTGAGCGCGCGCGAGCTGCAGCCTGTGAATGAACACGCACAGCAGAGGGACAGAGACATGAGGGACATCTAATACCTTATTGTGTAGTGTCCCTTTTCAGCGGATTTCTCTGCTACCGCAGATCAGTTTATCAACTTGTAATATATTAATTTTAGGAATATATTAACATGTGCAGACATTTAGTTGATGGGGCGCTGCCCCTCTTGCCCCTGAATAGAGCCAGCCTCGATTACACACACATACACACACATATATATATATATAGCATGCATCGAATACACACGCACACACACATATATATATATATATATATATATATATATATATATATATATATATATATACAGTGGTGTGAAAAACTATTTGCCCCCTTCTTGATTTCTTATTCTTTTGCCTATTTGTCACACAAAAAAATTTCTGATCATCAAACACATTTAACTATTAGTCAAAGATAACACAAGTAAACACAAAATGCAGTTTTTAAATGATGGTTTTTATTATTTAGGGAGAAAAAAATCCAAACCTACATGGCCCTGTGTGAAAAAGTAATTGCCCCCTGAACCTAATAACTGGTTGGGCCACCCTTAGCAGCAATAACTGCAATCAAGCATTTGCGATAACTTGCAACAAGTCTTTTACAGCGCTCTGGAGGAATTTTGGCCCACTCATCTTTGCAGAATTGTTGTAATTCAGCTTTATTTGAGGGTTTTCTAGCATGAACCGCCTTTTTAAGGTCATGCCACAACATCTCAATAGAATTCAGGCTAGACTTTGACTGGGCCACTCCAAAGTCTTCATTTTGTTTTTCTTCAGCCATTCAGAGGTGGATTTGCTGGTGTGTTTTGGGTCATTGTCCTGCTGCAGCACCCAAGATCGCTTCAGCTTGAGTTGACGAACAGATGGCCGGACATTCTCCTTCAGGATTTTTTGGTAGACAGTAGAATTCATGGTTCCATCTATCACAGCAAGCCATCCAGGTCCTGAAGCAGCAAAACAACCCCAGACCATCACACTACCACCCCCATATTTTACTGTTGGTATGGTGTTCTTTTTCTGAAATATTGTGTTACTTTTACGCCAGATGTAACGGGACACGCACCTTCCAAAAAGTTCAACTTTTGTCTCGTCGGTCCACAAGGTATTTTCCCAAAAGTCTTGGCAATCATTGAGATGTTTTTTAGCAAAATTGAGACGAGCCTTGATGTTCTTTTTGCTTAAGTGGTTTGCGCCTTGGAAATCTGCCATGCAGGCCGTTTTTGCCCAGTCTCTTTCTTTTGGTGGAGTCGTGAACACTGACCTTAATTGAGGCAAGTGAGGCCTGCAGTTCTTTAGATGTTGTCCTGGGGTCTTTTGTGGCCTCTCGGATGAGTTGTCTCTGCGCTCTTGGGGTAATTTTGGTCGGCTGGCCACTCCTGGGAAGGTTCACCACTGTTCCATGTTTTTGCCATTTGTGGATGATGGCTCTCACTGTGGTTCGCTGGAGTCCCAAGGCTTTGGAAATGGCTTTATAACCTTTACCAGCCTGATAGATCTCAATTACTTTTGTTCTCATTTTTTTCTGAATTTCTTTGGATCTTGGCATAATGTCTAGCTTTTGAGGTGCTTTTGGTCTACTTCTCTGTGTCAGGTAGCTCCTATTTAAGTGATTTTTTTGATTGAAACAGGTGTGGCAGTAATCAGGCCTGGGGGTGACTACAGAAATTTAACTTTTAACTGTGATAAACCACAGTTAAGTTATTTTTTAACAAGGGGGGGCAATTACTTTTTCACACAGGGCCATGTAGATTTGGAGTTTTTTTTCTCCCTTAATAACATAATCTTCATTTAAAAACTGCATTTTGTGTTAAATTATGTTATCCTTGACTAATAGTTAACAGTTTTTGATGAGCAGAAACATTTAAGTGTGACAAACATGCAAAAGAATAAGAAATCAGGAAGGGGGCAAATAGTTTTTCACACCACTGTATATATAGCATGTATCTTTATACATTTGGAATCTGCATCTACATTTTCTGTTGCATGTATAGAATTAGTTTCAGCTGAAACTCATGATCAATGGTGTTGGGGTACTTATGTAGTGATAATTAGTTTCAGCCAAATCATTAAAACTAACAATAGACTATGAGAGGTGGTTGGAAAGTGTTACTCTGAATATAAACAAACTAAATACAGCTTTTTTTTTCTCAGAGGTAAACAGAAAAGTGAAGTTGTTCAGCTGTTCAGTGTCACTATGTCATAACCAGTGAAACAACGTGGACTCATCGCTGTGCTTGTTGTAACTGAAAAAACGCTGCAACTGTTCAAAGTCTTTCCACTTTCTTTGACCGCTGTAATCCGACACGACACCACGTTAGGCTACGTCTTGACTCATTTGCATATCGGCGGTCATTAGATGTTGACCGAGGGCTCAGGGGAGGTGTGTGTGTGTGTGTCTGTGCGCGCGCGCGCGCCTACTTCGTGTACGGAAAAGTGAAGGTGTTCAGCTGTTTAGTGTCACTATGCAGATGTTACACTCAGTGTAGTTACCGAAATCTTTGATTTAGTTCTCATTCAGTGGCCACACATCACCTCCACATTTCCCTCTCTTTTATGCATAAGCAGTGAAACAATTCGCAGGTTTATAATACACCGCAGCCAAGTGAACCACGTTCCCGCCGATTAGGCGCGTGGTCCGTTGCCTAGCAACACTGAACGAAACGAGGCATAATCGTGGTGTTTGCTTCGGTTATGACATAGCATAGTTTATTATCTGCTGTGGTAGATCTGATTTATTTACATTCAATAATGAGGCTTTATATCCTCAGGAGGGGTCATTACATATGTAATATGTAAAACAATATTGTTTTAGAGATAATTTCATGGAAGCTTCTAACAGAACGAACAAACTAATTAATTTTCTCAAAACCTTATATAATTAAGTAAAGCGAAATTCCCTAAATGTCCTTATAAAATATCGCTGATTATCAATGCCAGAACGAATGGCGAATTGTTATATATATATATATATATATATATATATATATATATATATATATAAACTGCATATATGGAATGAAACCTGAGATAGTTACATATACGCACTGAATGACGCATAAAAAGTATGCGCGATCCCTTGCGCCATCTGCTGAGAGAAATGAGAATCGCAGGTTGGAAAAGACAGGAAACGTCACGCCGCCGCGCAGCTGTCAGCGATTTCACGTAAATAAGAGCAAAATAGCTTTATACTGGCTTTTACTGGTGCGATTTTAAAAATTTAAGCATACAGGGTGATTAAGCTCACAGAACTAGGAAAAGTCATGAAAGGAGGGTCCTGGAAATTGATCGAGTGTGAAGTATTATTTTTTTTTTACCCCCTTGCGGTCAAATGACCGCTGCTCGGCGCTTCTAGTGTTAAAAAGGCCAATTTGTCTTTTCCTCATAAAGTGTTTAGGTGAAATTCCACCTTTACAAGTGTGACAAATATGCAAAGAAAAAAATTAGGAAGGGGCAAATACTTTTTCATGGCACTGCACGTAGTCAGATTGTTCCACTGGGATAAAACTGTGCCAGGTGGAGTTACAGCACTTTCAAAATCACACTAACTTTACACTGATATGAATACCTTTGAATGATGAATGCTTTTTAACAACCTTGTGACTCAATAAGAGACAATGCACAGAATATTTTCTAACAGCATGTAAATGATACATTTTGGCAGTATTGTCTTGCATCTTTTGAAATAAAAAAATTTAAAAAATCACAATCACAATACTGCGAAAATGTCTCATTTTGCTGTCAAACTGTTTATAAGCCTCCTGGGTCTCTGTGAGACTGGTGCTACTGGACACTGAAAATATTGTGTTTATCCGTAAATTAAAAGTGAAGACGTCGGGGGGAAGTGTTTCAGGACATGGATGGAAAAGACCAAAGTAATTAATATTGAGGAAGGGCAATACATCCGCATGCGGTGTAACATAACACACACGCTCTTTGTAGGCAGCGCCCGTGCAACCGACGCACTCATACGTATGCGTAGAAAAATTTAACACACACACACACACACACACACAGCAGACCAAATCGTCATTAGCACGTCCCTTCCCCAAACAGCGCAGCCATTTACTTTCTTTCCATTTACTTACATCTGAACTGAGTCGTTTACATAAGTCACTGATCAATAGCTCATCATATCAATTTATTCATACAGATGTACCTGTTTTACATGGAAATTTACAGGCTTGGTACTAAATGATTTACTCTGACAGAACCATAAGAACCGCACACATAAAGTTTTGTAAATTCGTTTAATGTTTAACTTGTATTTCATAAGGTTTTGCCAGCGGTGGTACAGCACAACGCGGGTCATATGCGGCTTCCTGTTTTCGTATCGTTGCCGCGAAAGTTTGCGTTTGTGTTAGCGTTTAAATTACATACTTTTTTTCATTTATACAATAATAAATATTAATAGCAACTAGTTTTTACATCTCACACTATTTGGCTTCGCCTTTTTCTGCGCTTTTTGGAGAACGCGCGAGTTTCTTTTTCTAAAAACAACAAACGGAATTCAGCTCCAAACAACTACAACTCCGACTCAGGTACGTTATCATGTCCAATATTCAGCTTGTTCAGTGTGTGGAGTGCAGGATGTTTAGACATTCTTCCTCCGTCGTTAGCGGTAATTTTATTTGTGATAGGTGTGTGTTAGTGAGCACTCTGACGGAGAAGATATCAGCGTTAGAGGAGCGCATCCAGACTTTAGAGAGGGTTAGAGAGCGCGAGAGCAGTGTTATTCCTGTAGCGGACAGTCTGGGTGCCACAGGCGGAGATAACCAGCCCCCGACTCCGGCATTAGAGCCCTCACAGCGGGGCGAGTGGGTGACGACTCGGCGGCATACTCGTTCAGCCAAAGCTAACGCTAAGGCTAGCCCACCGGAGCACACCTCTTCTGCGCTTCACGTGTCCAACAGGTTTGCTCTCCTCAGTGATGCACCCACTGAGAAACCTGAAAGAGCTCTGGTTATAGGAGACTCTATACTGAGGTACGTGAAATTAGCTAGACCTTTAGGGGCGCCAGCGGCAGTGGTTAGGTGTATCCCGGGAGCCAGAGCACCGGACATAGCAGGTAATCTTAGGGCTCTAGGACAGCACAGGTTCTCCAAGATAGTAGTACATGCTGGAGCTAATGATATACGCCTTCGTCAGTCAGAGGTTAGTAAGAATAACTTTATAGAGGTGTTTAAATTAGCGAAGGCGATGTCCGATGGAGTAGTATGCTCTGGTCCCATCCCAATGAGACGTGGTGACATAACTTACAGCAGGTTATGGTCGCTGAACCGCTGGATGTCCAGGTGGTGCTCCGAAAACAACGTGGGCTTTATTGATAATTGGAAGACCTTTGAGGGCAAAGCTGGCCTGTTAGGGCGGGACGGTGTCCATCCCACTCGGGAAGGTGCTGCTCTCATTTCTTGTAGTATAGCTCATAGTCTTAGAAAAGGCCTAGTTAATCGGTGACAATCCAGAGCCCAGGCCAGGGAGCAGACAGACAGGCTAAACCAACCGTCTGCTAGCTGCATAGAGTCGTCACTCAGGGTTCACTCTATTGAGACTGTGTCTGTTCCCCGAGCTAAAATCAAATTTAGAAAGACTCAGAAAGTCTGTTTTAGTAATTTAATTAGCATAAAGACCACAAACTTGGATCAGACTGAATGCGCAGCCGACACCTCTGATCTGAAGCTAGGACTGTTAAATATTAGATCTCTCGCATCTAAAGCAGTTATAGTTAATGAAATTATCACAGATCAGGAGTTTGATATACTCTGTTTAACAGAAACCTGGATTAAACAGGACGAGTATGTAGCTCTAAATGAAGCTAGTCCTCCTGGATACAGCTACATACACCAGCCTCGGTTAACTGGTAGAGGAGGAGGCGTCGCAGTTATTCACAATGATAATTTGACTATTGTACAAAAACACGGACACAAATTTAATTCATTTGAAATTCTTTATAGTAACATAAGTGTATTTAACTATATTAAGTCAGCTCAGTCGATCCCGCTAATTGTCATTTACAGACCTCCAGGGCCGTACTCTGAATTTCTTAGTGAATTTGCAGATTTCCTCTCAAACCTAGTCGTTTCTGTAGACAAAGTGTTAATTGCTGGAGATTTTAATATTCATTTTGAAAACCCAGAAGACCCTCTGAGAACTGCATTTATGTCTATACTGGACTTGGTAGGAGTAAATCAGTGTGTAGTAGGACCCACTCATAAAGCAGGTCACACTTTAGATTTAATAATATTATTTGGATTAAGTATAAGAAATTTATTCACAATACCACTATCTGAAGTTATCTCAGACCACTATCTTGTCTCAATTCAAGTGTGTCACAATAATAATGTACACACAGCGCCGCGCTACCGTATGAAACGTACATTCACATCAACTACCGAACAGAGTTTTATCAGTAATCTCCCAGAGTTCCCAACTTCGATTAGATCACCGTCTGACCCCACAGAACTCGATCAGGCGACTGAATATTTAGAGTCGACATTTCGCTATACCCTAGATAATGTAGCTCCAGTCAAAAGAAAAATTATTAGAGATAAAAAACTTGCTCCCTGGTATAACGAAATTTAGCTCGGAAATTAGAACGTAAATGGCGTCAAACTAAATTACTAGTATTTCAAATAGCATGGAAGGAGAGCATCCTGAACTATAGAAAAGCTCTTAGTGTAGCTAGATCAACATATCTCTCCACTCTTATAGAAAATAACAAAAATAATCCTAGATTCTTATTTAATGCTGTAGCCAAATTAACCAGAAATAAGACCACTGCAGAAATCTCCACAACAACATCATGCAATAGTGAGGACTTCATGAACTTTTTTAATAATAAAATTGTAAATATTAGGCATAAAATTGAGGTTTTGAAACCGAACAATGTAATTAATGCAGATGTTAATCTAGCCATGTCAGACCAGAACCTAGAATACTTTACTCCCCTTGAAGAGAATGAACTAATTTCACTCATCTCTTCTGCAAATTCATCAACCTGTATATTAGATCCTGTACCGACACATTTTCTTAAACAGATAGTACCAGCAATAATAGAACCCCTGTTGAGAATAATTAATTCTTCACTCAGCATTGGATATGTTCCAAAATCTTTTAAATTAGCAGTTATCAAACCAATAATTAAGAAACCTGACCTCGACCCCTGTCAGCTGTCCAGTTACAGACCAATATCAAACCTCCCCTTTATCTCTAAGATCCTGGAAAAGATAGTAGTGGAACAGCTATGCTCATATATACATAGAAATGGCATACATGAACTGTATCAGTCAGGATTTAGGCCTCATCACAGTACAGAGACAGCGCTCGTTAAAGTAGTAAATGACATTCTATTGGCCTCTGATCAGGGTTGTGTAACTATGCTTGTATTACTTGACCTCAGTGCAGCTTTTGACACTGTTGATCACGCTATTCTTCTTCACAGATTAGAAAATGTAGTGGGAATTAAGGGTACAGCCCTCTCCTGGCTCAGATCCTATCTGACCCATCGTTATCAGTATGTAGACTTAAATGGTGATTATTCTGCATGTTCTCTAGTGGAGTTTGGCGTTCCGCAGGGTTCAGTTTTAGGTCCACTGCTTTTTTCCCTTTACATGCTTCCTTTGGGCAACATAATCCGTAAGCATGGTATTAGTTTTCATTGTTATGCTGACGATACACAGTTATATGTCTCAGCAAAACCTGATGAGAAAAAACAGCTTACTAAAATTGAGCAATGTGTGCAGGACATAAGAAATTGGATGCTAATTAACTTCCTTCTGCTAAATCCGGATAAGACAGAAGTTCTAGTCATAGGACCGCATACAGCTAGGAGTAAAATTTTAGATCACACCGTAACTTTAGGTGGCCTTTCTGTTCCATCAAATGCAACAGTGAAAGACCTTGGTGTGATTATTGATTCCAGCCTTTCATTTGAAGCACATGTAGATAATATCACCAGGATAGCATTCTTTCACCTCAGAAATATTGCCAGAATAAGAAATTTATTGTCGCTAAACAACGCAGAAAAACTAGTTCATGCTTTTATCACCTCTAGGTTGGACTATTGTAATGCCTTACTGTCTGGTTGTTCAGCTAGATGCATAAATAAGCTTCAGCTAGTCCAGAATGCAGCAGCGAGAGTCCTCACCAGAACCAGAAGATATGAGCACATCACCCCTATCTTATCTTCACTCCATTGGCTCCCTGTGAAATTTCGCATTGATTTTAAAATACTACTCTTGACATATAAAGCATTAAATGGTCTCGCGCCGCAGTACCTGAGCGAACTGCTAGTGTCTTACGATCCGCCACGCCTACTTCGATCAAAGGATGCAGGTTGCTTGTCAGTACCGCGTATTATGAAAAATACAGCTGGGGGCAGAGCTTTTTCTTACAAAGCCCCAAAGTTATGGAATAGTCTTCCAAATAGTGTTCGGGACTCAGACACAGTCTCAGTGTTTAAGTCCAGGCTAAAAACCTATTTATTTAGCCAAGCATTTTTATAAATAGATTTGCCATAGGTGAAGGAGCAGATCTGGGGGACTCATGGACGTAGAGTATTATGGTGAACTGGTATGTTTGGATGCTGTCTTCCTCACTCTCATTGATCACTCAGGTTTGCTGACGGTGAGGTGATTGTTTGCTTTACATGTCAGGAAGCCCTCATGTTTGTGTTTCCTTCTGGCCCTCCCTTTTAGTTATGCTGTCATAGTTAGTCCTGCCGGAGTCTCTGCTTGCACTCTACAGTTAATATACATTCACATTATACATTGTGTGACTGTGACCATACCTAACTGCCATCTCTCCTCTTCTTCTCTTTCCCCCCCTCTTTCTTTTTCCTCTCTCCTCCTGTCCCCCCTTTCACTCTTTCTCTCTCTCTCTGTCGAGCTACACATGTCGTTCCTGAGCTGCCAGTGATCCAGACTCCCTCTGCCCTCCGGACCTGTCTGACCCATCCTGGTGCCCCGCTTCTGGCTGAAGATCTCGTCACATGGATCTCGTCACATGGCGTGTGTCTCTCTGGGATGCGTCTGGTGTCTGGGAATGATTCTCTCTACCTAGAAAATGGTTCTGGCCTTGACTGGTGTTGGCAACTGTTTCTCTGGGGACTTGACAGTTCGATAGTTCATGACTGGAACTTCTTACAAGTCTACCTGGGTCTTCAATAACTACCTGGACTCCATATTAACATCAATTAACATCAGCTATTATAGCTGAACTGCCTCCCACCCTACACACTGTATAAATGCAGATCATTTACTGCTTTCTGTTTCACCCAAATGAGGATGGGTTCCCTGTTGAGTCTGGTTCCTCTCAAGGTTTCTTCCTATTACCATCTCAGGGAGTTTTTCCTTGCCACTGTCGCCCTCGGCTTGCTCACCAGGGACAAACTGACCATTTTGATTCATACAAATTCACATTTCATACAAACCTAAATAATTCTTTTGACTATGTAAAGCTGCTTTGCGGCAATGAAAATTGCTAAAAGCGCTATACAAATAAAATTGAATTGAATTGAATTGAATTATTTACTATTAAAGAAAATTATGATGATATATTAACTCATGCTAGAGTACTTTTACTATGCTAAATTTATAAATTACACTCAAAGTATCAAATCCAACTATGAAGTCTGATTTAATTGTTACAATTAAACATTTTATATCTACTTATGTTTATTTTTCTATTTATTTTTATGTTTTGAGAGCGAAATACATTTTAGGCAGAGACGTCTGCTCGGTGTTGTTAATTTGTTTTAAAACCCCCAATTCTGCGAATTCCCCCAGCAGCGAAACCGGTTTAATAACTTTGTACATGTCATAAATAAAAGGTAAGAAAAGGGATTACAGTAACTGTGTGGATGCGCTTCACCTCGGAGCACGCTGTCGCGTTGTATTTAAAGAATAGACTAAAACCAAATCATGTTTGCTTCAGCATTGAAAACAATATTGTATTAGGCTAACTTTATTAAAGCTTATACACTTTTGTATTCTTTGTTCACACACGCGGGCATCTTTAAATTTGAACAGAAAATAATAGTAGGCTGGTAGGAACGTTAGTTTTCCCATAACTTAAACGGCTGAATGAAGTTAAATATACACAATAAATTAATAATTGCGTTTGCTTTACATTTGAGCACTCATGTGTAAATGGCTTTTTCAATGCATATATACTACAATATCATATATTTGTGTCTAATACTGTTTTATTCATATTTTACAACATTACATGCCGTTTGTAATTTACTTGCGATTGTCCTTTTAGAATGTAACCTACGTATCAACAGTATAAGCATATTTAACTACTTCAGCAGTGAATGAGAAATTTGGTCGGTCTGGCTTTTAGATAAAGTTCTTATTTGATATAATTTTATTATTTAATTAATTATCTTATTATAAACATGATTCTTATTCTCTATATTCTTGTCGATTATAGTCCTTCATGTCTGCATGTTTCACACCCGTTTATCGTCCTTTTGATCAAAACGCTTACAGCAGGGCGCCGACTGCTGATCAGCGTATAGTAACCTGTACAAGCCAAGCTCTCCCCCAAAAAATAGTGTGAATGTCTGCAACAAACACTAACCATTAAAAAGTTAAGAATTTAATTAAACACGAATATATAAATTATATTTTCTTTATACATAATATTTTCATTTTATATAGAGGGAGTAAAATCTTTCCATGCCACGGGCATATGCCACTCCACATGTCACCGCTGTGCGCGCATTGCACTGGACATTGCATTACACTGATATGTCCGTTTGTTATCGGTCTCAACCGACTATACACGTCTGTATACGCTACTGGACTCCTCACGGTTAATTACGTTGGTCACATGACAGCTGTATAAGCTGGTTACGGGATTCATTATGGTTGTATATCGTACTCTGAATAATACAGTAGTTGATCAATTGGAATGGTTATTACCGTCGCGCTCACCGCCGTGTAAAAACGTCAGCGGCCAAAATAAATCAGTTGCATTTTAAAGTCATTCGTAAAATGGCCGCCAGGTGGAGCAAAGTGACATTTTCGCTCATTGCAGTAAATACAGTAGTGACTGTTATACAGCGTATCTCTGTATCGGTTTATTGTTATTTAAGTTCTGGATTATTTCAGGTACTTTAAACACATTGTTGGGTTGCTCATGTTGGCTCATATGAGATGTAGTTTACAAATGAACACCTGGTTGGGTTATTTTGACCCAACAACTGGTTTATTCATTATTCTTTTGTTTCTCCAAATATCAGCCTGCAGAATGTTAGAAATATTACTGTTATTGTGTCACAGGTGTAGTTTTAAGAGTTGTTTAGGCAGGAATGCGTGTGTATACAGCTCAAAACCTCCATCAGTTATTAAAGATAGCGTCTATTTAGAAAAAATTCCCCTAACGATTTCAGAGATTTGAGCTTAAGGAAATCTCCCGGTGCTCTGCGCATAACACCGGGCCAACTCATGTCGAAAATAATTTCTAAACGGTTTCTAAACGTGGGCTATTGTTTTTTTACTTATAATATTTGTTAATTTAATTTAATTTAAATGCTCTGCATTATAAAAGCAAGGCGCGGAGTTTTGTCTGAGGTCTGGGAAGTACGTGATGTGATGGAGAATATGAAAGAAGCATGTGAGTGGGGAGATGTGACGCGCCCCAGGGACTTTAAACAAGGACACTAGAATTCCGCCCTTTGATCTCCACGCTGAGGACAGCGCGAGAAAGAGCTGCGCGAGCTCCCGCGGCATCTTTACTCCCGCGGCATCTTCACTCCCGCACTGTGCCCGCCCTCGCAGCCCCGCTGCCGAAGAGGAAAAGGCTCCGAGGACGTTTGTGTTAAGTTTTTACGTTAGCGAGGACTCGCGCCGGCCATCGACAGCGGGAGAAGCGCTGCCCCCGCGTGCTCCGTTCTGCCACTCCGCGCACCAACACTTATCGTCAGCTGTGTGCCCGCATGCCAGTATGGCACAGCCTCCGGAACCGCACATGCACAACCTAATCTTATCCCTTTCTTTCCATTCTCCCTCCTTCAACACTTTTCTTCCCCATTTTACCTAAATAAATTAGCCTTTTCCCCGTAAGACCTCGCCTCGTGTCCGTGCTTTATGGTGCCGCCCGTGCAACATGGGTCGAACCCGTTACAGATCATAACAGCCTACTGCATTTCATTCTTATAATAACGCAAAAACACAAGCGGGGCTGAATGACCAACATCAGCAGACGCAGTAGAATGTCCTGACAATGTTATAATTTTATGGTCATTTATTTCAGTTAATAAATCTACTATAAATTTAAAGAACACAAAATATAAGACGACACAAAACCCTACACGCGTCTTTTCTAATTACACGTGATAAAATCTAAAGGCTCACTGTATTAACATTTATTTTGTTTAAATTTGATCCTAATAAGATTTAATTTAATTTGAATTCTACATTTGTACTGTAATTTTAGTTCTGTGATTATAAATTTGTTTAACTACAATGTTTTACTTGATTTTATCCGCTACTACGTGCAGTTCTAAAACTCCGTGTCTCATTAATCCAGCAGAGAATGAACTAAGGCATGAGGCGTCAGTCTGTAGTTATATAGCGCCACTCAGCGGTAAAAGCCAGCAAACGCACAAAGCCAAACGGTACCGCCGAGCGCCGCGACGGTAGAACCTACATTCCGATTGAGTAACCACTGTAAATGTTCTGTTGTTATGTCTTTAATCATTGTAATTTGACATGTTTTTGTTTGTTTGCTGTTTTTTTATAGTATGCTGAGCAAAATTAAAGTAAAACTTGAACGAAAATCAACTCTCTCTAGAGCTCCGGCTGCGAGGGCTAACAGCATCACCCGGGGGGATCGAACCAGCATTCTCCGGATGATAGGGCGAGCACTTTCCCACTGCACCACTCGCGTGCTGTCGCATTGTATTCAGAGAGTGGTACATATTTTTCTGGTTTTATTTTTTCATTTCATGTCTGTAGTTTTATCCATAAATCTGCTCATATCTGCGCACGCGTTTATCAGCCTTTTGATCAAAAAGCCGCACGCGCAACTCACTTTCACTTTGCACAAGGCAGTGTTTATTGTTTAGTGTATATTTCAAGCGCAGAAACGCAATAAAACAATAATGTTTTAGGCTAACATATCATACATCTTTGTAGTCTTTTTGCACACATGCGGGGGTGCATTACAATAATAATAAGAATAATAACAATAATAAATTCAGAGAACTACTACTACTACTAATAATAATAATAATAATTCTGAATGGAGAAAGCGCAGTCAAAGAAGTACCATCATTGAAGGAGAGAAGAAAATGAAGAATAAATACATATCAGTTTGAGCTTGACACGTTTATGAGCTCCGTCGCTTGCTGTCAATGGGCGCCTAAGAGACAAAACACATTTTCACACGTTTTTATTTAACATGTATAAATGTGTGTTTGTCGTATTTCTGGGAAAGAGAAATCACTTAGAAATCTCTTAGAAATCTCTTAGAAATCTCTTAGAAATCTCTCGTATCAGCACGCGCGTTCATCTGACTTTAGATCAAAACTCGGCAAAGTGAAAGAGCGCACACACGCGCCGCAGGTTCACGCAAACATTTTACATTCACTTAAAGGCTTATTCACAACCACATTTCAGCCAATCACACACATGCACAAAATTTTTTTTAAAATGTTTTAACAAGCCCTTGAGCTGTTGTTTGTGCTTTTTTTTTTAATAATAACAATAGACAGATAGAAACAGAGAGTCTGTCTAAACAAAATTAATTGCAGCCGTTTTGCAAACTGTCCCTTTGCGCCACCTGGTGGTCATTTCACAAATTACTTTGAATTGCGACTGATTTATTTCAGCTGCTGCCCTTTGGCCGTGACAGTGTGCGGCAGTAATAGACATTCCCCTTGAGTAACCACTGTAGTTGGAAAGAAGAGTTAATAAAAGTGAATATGGTTTAGAGAACTTCAGAGTCTCGTCTTTATTATTTTATTAACTCTATAGTTATTAAAGTGAACCCTGACGCCCTGAAGCTCGGTCACACTTAGGTGCAGCTTAATGCAATTGTAAATAAAAACCTTTGACATTCATGAAATGTTTGTAATTATACTTCAGTGTACCAGAGTAACATCTGACAGATATAAATATTCAACTATTAAAATTTAATATTAATATTTAATATTAAAACTTATATGTGTCACTCTCAAAACTTTTGGCTCATGGCTGTACAAGTCCCTGTGAATGATCTGTTACTAGTAAAACAGTAAACACCCTCAGCCTAATTAGAGTGCAGACCTGAGCAGGACTGTGGCATGAGCAGTAACGAAAGATCAGTTTGAAACCATAAATACATCATCTCTAAAACACCTCCGGGCCTCATTTGTTGGCCCCGCTGGTTAAAAAAAAATATTTAACAACTGTAAAAAAAAAAAAAAAGCATAAGCATATAAAATAACAAATTAAACTCAATAACATTTAATAGATAAAAGTGCTCTAGTCTGCACATACCTTAGGAGGAAGTGTCTGTATTTCCCTCTGACAGGTCTCAGAAGTGTCCTCCGGTCTCGGGCTTCACAAACAAACATTTACACATTAATCATCATCAGGAAATATCAGAATAAAACTATTAGAGACAGAAATGTTTATCTCTCTGACTGTTAAATCACACAAAGCCTATATCTTTAAGAACCTTAATGTTGTTATTTTAGATTCTGATTGGTCACAAGGTGTTGATGAATTCTCTATAAATTAGTCAATATAAACAATGAGGTTTTCTGTAAGGAGATGTTTATTCAACATCACCTAATGTACGGAAGAAGTCTCCAGTATTAGCACGTTGTAACACTCAGAGGTGACACTTATTTATGGTTTCTTGCTAACATGACAAGCTGTGTGTATTTTTAAATTCAGATGAGATGATGTACATAGCAGTGTGTTCCTGTAGGCTACATGTCTGTGATGTCTGATACCTTTGCACCATCTCCTTTTCAGCGACCTGTGCAGAAGGAACAGAAAACACTGTGTTACAGGAGAGAACATTTACTGTTTTAAACACTCACTCATCCTGCTGTTCTTCTGGAATGAAGTGAGAGTCACACTGCACCTCCGTCTCACACCAGGACATCATCTCATCACACTAATACCACCATAATGTAGGAGTATTTCACACACTTTAGTGGTCCGTACATTCAGTGGTCTGTACAGCTTCAGTATATTTAAAACTTTATTAATAAAATGTAATTTACTGTTGATGTTTTCTTGGACAGAGGTAAGGAACACTTAATAAATAACGACCTGAATTATAATAATGAAGTGAAATAAACACTGTAAGGTACTGAATATTAAACACCATGAAACACTGCAATCCTACAAAATACTGAAGTGTACTGAATAAGGTGAACTAAATACTTAAATAATAATACACACACACACACACTTTGACAGGCTAGTTTAAATTAACTAGATAGTTATGTAGCCTGAGAGTTAACGCCTCGTGCTCTTCCTGAGGTAATTATAAAACATTACAGATGTGCCCATTAAGACTGCGTGTGTTTTCCCACGAGATGCCGCAATTTAGCGCGCGGCGTGGGGCGACTTGCCGTAAGCAACATTCGGGAATTTAAATAAATGTGTTGTGCTTCACTGAATATCCACCAGATGGCGCATGGAAGGACTTTATCTAAAAGCCGGACCAAGTACAATGATGTGTATTGTGTATAATTAGTTAGCCTAAAACAATATTGTTTCCAATGCTAAAGCAAACATGAATTTTATTTTGTTTTACAACAGATATTTCATGATAAATGTGTGTATATGTGCTTCATATTATTTTCACAATGATGAAATGAGATGCCCAAATTCGTGCTTTAAAATGTATTTTCACAATGATGAAATGAGATGCCCAAATTCGTGCTTTAAAATGTAAAAACAAGTCGACATCATCAGAAGACATGAATAAACAATATATATATATTATCATAGTAAGTAAATATTATTTTATGAACACGAAGTTTTTCGTTTTTTTTTTTATAATAATCATCATATTTGCTGTTTGTGTCCAGCATTGAATAATTATTTCATCCATTATTTAACCACGGCTGGAAATAATAGTTGGAATGTGATGTGATTGTAAATTTATGACTGAAATAAAGCTGTTCGTCTTTTGTAAAGTACTTTCACTTTACAAAAGGCAGCGTTTTTATCAAAAGGTTGATAAACGTGTGTTGTACAGCGCGCGCAGTTACTCACTTCTCACCTTTCATGTAGGTCTACTCGGACTTATTAATTAGTTTTAAACCCCTCAAAAATGCGTGTGTATACAGCTTAAAACCTCCATCAGTTATTAAAGATAGCATCTATTTAGAAAAAATGCCCCAATGATTTCGGAGCTTCAGGAAATCTCCCGGCGCTCTAACACCAGGCCAACTCATTTCGAAAAGAATTTATAAACAGTTTCTAAACGTGGGCTATTGTTTTTTTACTTATAATATTTGTTAACTTAATTTAAATGAGGTTTGGGCTCAGGACTTCGATTCGGCATCGTGATTCTCCTCTTTAATTTACTACATAGTTTTAATCAGCGCTCAGCCGCATGCATAAAGTTTTTCAGAGCGCACCGGCAAAAGTAGACTAATGATTATGAACGCGTCGGGAAAACAGCAAGCAGACTGACTTTGACCATTTAAAAAAACGTTTGCGTTCATTTTCTGACGCGCTTAAGTTCACCAAAACAATACAGAACACCGCACATGCGGTCAGATTGTTCCACTGGGATGAAACCGTGCCAGGTGGAGTTACAGCACTTTCAAAATCACACTAACTTTACACTGATATGAATACCTTTGAATGATAAATGCTTTTTAACAACCTTGTGACTCTATAAGAGACAATGCACAGAATATTTTCTAACAGCATGTAAATGATACATTTTGGCAGTATTGTCTTGCATCTTTTGAAATAAAAAAATAAAAAAATCACAATCACAATACTGCGAAAATGTCTGATTTTGCTGTCAAACTGTTTATAAGCCTCCTGGGTCTCTGTGAGACTGGTGCTACTAGACACTGAAAATATTGTGTTTATCCGTAAATTAAAAGTGAAGACGTCGGGGGGAAGTGTTTCAGGACATGGATGGAAAAGACCAAAGTAATTAATATTGAGGAAGGGCAATACATCCGCATGCGGTGTAACATAACACACACGCTCTTTGTAGGCAGCGCCCATGCAACTGACGCACTCATACGTATTCGTAGAAAAATTAAACACACACACACACACAGCAGACCAAATCGTCATTAGCACGTCCCTTCCCCAAACAGCGCAGTCATTTACTTTCTTTCCATTTACTTACATCTGAACTGAGTCGTTTACATAAGTCACTGATCAATAGCTCATCATATCAATTTATTCATACAGATGTACCTGTTTTACATGGAAATTTACAGGCTTGGTACTAAATGATTTACTCTGACAGAACCATAAGAACCGCACACAAAGTTTTGTAAATTCGTTTAATGTTTAACTTGTATTTCATAAGGTTTTGCCAGCGGTGGTACAGCACAACGCGGGTCATTATTTACTATTAAAGAAAATTATGATGATCTGTCACGGCGTGCGCCTGTGATAGGTGTGTGGCCAAATCTACTATCGCTACTCGCTCATTATGTTGGCTCCCTGAACAGGCGGTAAAGGGACGGAGCCGCCTATTCGTTCCGGCTGGCGATAATTAACGTTAACATGATCTCGGGCTTGCTCCACATTATAAAAACAAGGCGCGGAGTTTAGTCCGAGGTCCGGGAAGTACGTGATGTGGTGGAGAATAGGAGAGTGGCATGTGAGTGGGGCGATGTGACGCGCCCCAGGGACTTTAAACAAGGACACTGGAATTCCGCCCTTTGATCTCTGTGCTGAGGACAGCGCGAGAAAAAACTGCGCGATGTGTGTGTGTGTGCGTGTGTAATCTGAAATTTTATTTGATATAGGTATATATTAACTCATGCTAGGGTACTTTTACTATGCTAAATTTATAAATTACACTCAAAGTATCAAATCCAACTATGAAGTCTGATTTAATTGTTACAATTAAACATTTTATATCTACTTATGTTTATTTTTCTATTTATTTTTATGTTTTGAGGGCGAAATACATTTTAGGCAGAGACGTCTGCTCGGTGTTGTTAATTTGTTTTAAAACCCCCAATTCTGCGAATTCCCCCAGCAGCGAAACCGGTTTAATAACTTCGTACATGTCATAAATAAGAGGTAAGAAGAGGGATTACAGTAACTGTGTGGATGCGCTTCACCTCGGAGCACGCTGTCGCGTTGTATTTAAAGAATAGACTAAAACCAAATCATGTTTGCTTCAGCATTGAAAACAATATTGTATTAGGCTAACTTTATTAAAGCTTATACACTTTTGTATTCTTTGTTCACACACGCGGGCATCTTTAAATTTGAACAGAAAATAATAGTAGGCTGGTAGGAACGTTAGTTTTCCCATAACTTAAACGGCTGAATGAAGTTAAATATACACAATAAATTAATAATTGCGTTTGCTTTACATTTGAGCACTCATGTGTAAATGGCTTTTTCAATGCATATATACTACAATATCATATATTTGTGTCTAATACTGTTTTATTCATATTTTAAAATGTAACCTACGTATCAACAGTATAAGCACTACTTTAGCAGTGAATGAGAAATTTGGTCGGTCTGGCTATTAGATAAAGTTCTTATTTGATACAATTTTATTATTTAATTAATCTTATTATAAACATGATTCTTATTCTCTATATTCTTGTTGATTATAGTCGTTCATGCCTGCATGTTTCACACACATTTATCATCCTTTTGATCAAAACGCTGCCTTTTGTTAAGGCTCTCGGTTTATACACGCCGATGAATTAATTTTTATTTGTGACGTTATCTTCTCCTTCAAACGTGCTTTCAACCAACCAACTCTGGAATGTAGGATCTTCAATAAAATTTCCCTCTCGGATATTAAATGGCATAAAGCCTGGCTTTTGCCTAATAAATAATGCATCTCTAACAAAAGATGTTCATTTTAAGATTCTCTACAAAATTTACCCGGTAAACTCAGTTTTATTATTAAATACTTGGAGGTAGAGGATAAATGTTCTTTTTGTGATACGTTAAATGAATCTCTGACTCATTTGTTTGTTGAGAGTGAGAAAACAAAAAAATTCTCAACTCTTTTAAAAGACCACCTCTTGAACCACCGTAATGTATCTCACTCCTTTACTATTAAAGATATAATATTCTATTATGAGAATGCAGAAAAAAAACACTTGAATTTGTTGTTAATTATTTTATTTTACATGCAAAATACTTTATACATGAACAGAGAATTAAAAAGGAACAATTGTATTTCCATCTTTTCCTTCTAGAAATGACCTTAATTTTAAACTCTCTTAAATTAATTAAATTTTATAAGAAGAATAATATACTTCTAGATTATTATGATTTCATTTTTAATTGAAGTGTCTCTTGCTACATCTTTTCACGGTTTATACTTAATTTCAATCCTCTCATGTATTTTGTGTACACTTTCTGTAACACTTGTGTATATTGTGTACACTGGCCGGGAATCGAACCCGGGCCTTCCGCATGACAGGCGAATCACCTACCACTGAGCCACCAGTGCCCATGTTAATGTTTTAGGCTAACAGATCGTACGTCTTTGTAGTTTTTTTGCACACGCGCGGGTGCGTTACATTAATAATAAGAATAATAACAATAATAAATTCAGAGAACTACTACTACTACTACTACTAATAATAATTCTGAATGGAGAAAGCGCAGTCAAAGAAGTATCATCATTGAAGGAGAGAAGAAAATAAGTAATAAATACATATCAGTTTGAGCTTGACACGTTTATGAGCTCCGTCGCTTGCTGTCAATGGGCGCCTAAAAGACACACATTTTTCGGCTTCAGTAGACACACAATACTTCAGACTGAAACACGACTGCCCCCTACAGGTAATGAAGGGCATTTTCACAGCTTGCTGCGGCCAGTCATGGGGTCCCTTTTCTGAAAACATGCGTTTTTAACCCTTAAGAGTCGGCGGACCCACGTGCATTTTTTTAAATGCTCCGTCATGTTTGATCATACACATTAGTGTAGTACCATGCTTCTCAAAGTGTGTGGCACCGCACTAGTGGGAAATACAGACATGACAGGTGGGGCGCAATGAACGGGAGGGAATTAGTGGAAAATAATAGGAAAGTACCTATTATAATTCATGCTTTTCTTTATTGACAATAAAGATCGGACACGCGAAACTAAACAATCACACGCAAAGAAATGGATCATTAATACAAGTAAATTAAAATAACATCAGAGAAAAATCGGAACCGCAGTGCAACAATAACGGTTTAACGTCAGCATGTTAATTGCAGAGGAACAATATATTAGGAAACATTCGGTATTATATATGTAATTTCATTTATTCCAATGTGTATGCTGATGTTTCTGTGTTTTTGTTAAAAATTTATATTTTATCAGGCAATACTAGTCTGGCATTTCTAGTTTCCAGTGTGGCACAAAGTTGCTTTTTGATCCTTCAGGCGTTGAACAGAATTTTGCGATGATCCCTAAATCACTCGTTGCGCCGTAGTGAATAATAGTCTTTACACTTTTAAACATGTATAATTTAAGGCGGATGTAGCTTAAAGACAATGTAGAGAGGAAATATATATGGGTATCTTATTTGCGGGTTTATTTATGCAGCTATTGAATTCGGAGATGCGAATATAAAACTAACTTTACCGCCGTCACGAACCGGGTCAGTAGCGTACTGTATGTAGTGGGCATAATAACGTCAATTGATACATTTGCTACATGGACCACAAAAAAGCAGGTGATTCAGCACCATCAGCCTAATCAACCAAAAAGCCAGCCAAAAGGAAAATATGATACGAGGCTGAAGTTAGCTTCTTATTCGCAGCTTCCGATTCGTTTGACTTCTTATTGCGCAGCGTCTCATTCTGCAGCTGAAGTTAGCTCCTTATTCGCCTCGTTACTAACGGGAGTGTTTACGTTGGCGAAAGCTGCGCAGTTTATCAATAAAACGTTATTTTGGTGGCTTAAACCATTCTGGCCAGGCAAATATAAACTATACCATACCTAGCAGGTACCCAACTATATAGTAAAAGTGAAATTGTCCTGGCCCAGATTAATTTTACACTTTAAATATAAAATGGAAATATGTTGAAATATGATGAAGCCTATATGTTGCGCTTGGATTCATGGTGGGGATGGTGGGGGCAGAGGAGAAACTGTGTGTTTTGTGTCTTAAACCGCTGGCAGCAGACAGCATGAGACCGAACAAAGTATGAAGACACTTAGAGACAACACACCCCAGTCACGTTAATAAGCCACTCGACTTCTTTGAAAGAAAGCTCTAGACAAGTGACAAAGTAAGCCTGTTACAACAATTGCACGTGTATTTTATCTGTTTTGAACAGTGGCGGCTGGTGAAAATTTTTCCTGGTGGGGCTGATGTGACAAAATATTTCTTTGCTTAGTCCAATATAAGAATTAAAATCAACAGTCAGACGATGATTACAATTAACAGTAATGATTTAATCTCCTCCTCAAAATCACCAGTTTCACAGATAAAGTAAATGAACAAATTTCCATTGTATAATACGCCATGCATGCTTAAGAGAGTATCAAATACAATAATCAACATCAAAGGCAGGCCCGTAGCCAGGGGGGGTTCGGGTGGTTCGAACGACCCACCCCCCACTGCCAAAGGTCCAGAATTTTTTGTTATTATTATTATTATTGAGACAGATTAAAATTGTTGGGCATTATTTAAAATAACACTTTATTACAAAACAATTTACAAAAAGAACCCGCGACAAGTGACAAGTCTGCGCAGCAACTGACGTTTTTTAAATGTGTGCGGCGGCATCCAGCGGTGTATAATATAGGTCGAAAAGAGCAGAAGAGACGGAAGAGAAAGCAGGGAGCAGCGTCATTATCGCAGAATATTGAACAAATGTTCAAAAATACTGCCAAACAGAGTAAGTCTGTTACTACCTCAAGATCAAATTGCTAACGCTAGTTAAGTGGTAGCTAATCGTCAACCCCACATCACACACAGAATAGTTCTCTTGTGCCTTTTCTTGAGCAGTCTAAATGGCTATGACAAGTCTGTAACATCTTAAATAAACATTAACAGACAGTAGCCTATCTGATGGATCTGTGAATTTATTATGTTAAATAATGTTAATCCATCAAAAAAAAGAAAAGAAAGAACGACGAGTTCAATGCGTAAACAAACCTGCTTGACCATGCATAGTATTAAGATTTATTAACATTTTATTTTAAATTATTAAATTATATTAAATTAGTAAATTTATTAAATTATTCTATTAACCATAGGCATGCTGTCTAGTGTCTATACGCGGTGTTGACAGCATTTGAATGAAGTTTATCATAAATATTTGTTACATAAAACATAAAATAAAATAACCCCACAAAAAATTTTTCCTAATCCAGCACGTCACTAAAATGCAGTATTTAAACCTCAAAATGAAATACAAAATGAGTAAATACTCAAATACAAAATACTGAGAAAAAAGGTCCACTTTTTTTAAAAAAGGACCCCCCCTCGCACTAGGCTGGCTACAGGCCTGAAAGGGTATGATCAGCTGGATCACCTTTCAAGCAAAGTTGCATCTTAAAGTGGTTCACACAAAGAAAAAAAATGTCAATGGGGTTTTAAAAATGCAATTTAACACAACAGTCTAAAACGGGTATATTAATAAGGATCTCACCGAATTTGGTGGAAACTGCTCTTCGCTCGTTAAGTTCGCCATCATTACTCTGATTGACCGCGCCTCAAAAGAAAAAAAACTTAAATCTTGCGGTATTTTCTGCTGCTTGGGGCAGAATTTTCAGCGCCCCAAGACCATAAAATTCTAAGAAACTGATTGGCCGCATATTTATTAATTTACCCTAGCAACAGTACATGACAGGCTATTTGGCTGCACTCAGGGGCGCTTTTTCTCAGCGCCCCATGACACAAACGATACAAGTCTGTCTGTGGAAATTCACTGGTGAATGAATGTCACTAGGTGGGAAATGTTGTATATGTTATTCATATGTAGGCACATACTGGTGGGTAAACCGAATTTAAAAACTTAATTTGTAAAAATATATTTTACATTTTTAGCCCATCTTATCAGGGAGGGCGGTGCCCCAGCGCCCCCTATGGGCCGGCCGCCACTGGTTTTGAACTTGATGTTATTTGATCTTATTGGTTTAGAAATTGATATTTCAATAAATAGTAAACTTGGCCGATTTCGTTATCATTTTGTTGACAAGTGGGGCTTGAAAATTCGCCCACCGCCTTAAGTGGGGAATGACAGAAAATGTTTGAGAACCTCTGGTGTAGTACATCATTTGAATCTGTAAAGGGTCTACATTTATTCATGTATACTCACAATATCCACAAAACATTGTGCTTTTGTAAAATAAAGAAAATAAACAGGGTGCGCTTTCAGCCGTCTCAGTCTCCGCGAAAATCTTTTTAAAACACGTCAATAAAATGAACTGAAACTCAGCGAATACTGCACAGACAGACATGAGAAATATATTTATGGAAAGCTTAAAGGGTCTACTTTTAAATTATGCAAGTCACAGTGAAAACAAATATTCTCAGTTTATGTAATCCGAATGAAACCAAGGAGAGGCAGAGAATTTCTGTCGCACTTCATTATCTGCTAATGACCCGAGGCAGGACACGCCCACTTGTGCCATTTACACAGTTTACTGTAGCATGTAGATAACACTGCTAACATGCTGCCTCATGTAGCAAACTGTCCCCGTGGCTAAGCTAATGTCTTGTGGAGTTTACAGATGTTTGTAAATGCTCTAATGTATTTCACCTCATTTTGGACAGCTTTAGATTATGGTTGCTAATATATATATATATATATATATATATATATATATAGTTTCGTTTTGGTTAGCTTATAACACTGCTATTGGTAATGTCATTTAGCACAAACAAGCTAGCTCTAGTTGGCTAAAATACTGCCTTATGTAGCTAAGATATGTTTATGAATATTTCTGTGGTGTACTTGTATATAATGCCTTTTGTTCAGCGTGTATTTACAAATACCTGCTTAGGTGTAAATCTTTAAAATGTGTTAAATATGTGTGTAAAGCATGTCCAGTGGATGGTGTTTGCTAATGTCTCAGGTGTAAATGTTTGAGATGCACTACATGGTCTATGGGCCATCAACAGATATTTGTCCAGTCTATTGTCCATCAACAGACACAGAGGGGCACAAAAATGTATACACATTTGCACAATTATTATCTATGGCTTTTTTAAAAACTCAAATTAAATTATGGCAGCAGTGTGTAGTATTATCTTTCCTCTAAAAATGTCAGGTGTATCATCATCATTGATGCTGTCACGTGACCTACAGAAGAGAGGTGTATATTTTTCATATTGAAGTGTGGATACATTTTTTGGGCCTTTCTGTATATATTGTGCGTCCATACCTACTAATTGTACATCCATTTACTCTGAACAGTATATGCTAACATTTTTTTTTATGTATTTGTTTTTAGGAATGTGTCTGCATCACCCTTGCCTTCCCTAGCATCTCACATTAGGACACGCAAGCTCCGTTCAGATGGACCTCTTGTATTTGTGAAGTGGATGGACACACGTAGAAAATTTTAATGAATGTATTGTTTTCTGTAAATGATTGAGCGGGATGCTTGTCATATTTTGAAGTAAAACCTCTACACTACAACATCCAGGTCACAAAAGTCTTGTTCACAAATGTCATGAATGTGTTTTGTGGTCTTATTTCAGTGACTTAAATCATGCATAACTTTTTTTCTCCAATATACAAACTTTTACATACATGCTGCTCATATATTATTGTTGCCCAGTTTGTGCTGAATAAAATTATATCAGACTTTAGACATTTATATGTTTATAAGTAACTGAAAAATGTCAGGACACGTCAGAATCTCTTCTGGCCTCCAAAACACCCTCAGACTCCTAAGGGTTAAAGGCCAGATCTGTAGCTAACGCCTCGCGCACTTTCCTGAGGTAATTATAAAACATTAGCTAACGCCTCGTGCTCTTCCTGAGGTATAAAACATTATCTTTGTAAGTAACACACACTATTTTAGTCATTTCAAGATTTTTTTTTAATTAAAGTATTAAAGTCTACACAAACACTCATTATTATTTGTAGTTATTTTAATCTTTTTTTCCGCTGAAACTCACCCACTGCTCTCCACCTTCTGCCATCTTCTTCTCTGACAGGATTATACGAGCGCGCGCTGTTTCCGTTATGACCACGCCCCCGGGTGATTCTTTTCGAACAACGAGTCTTTGCGTTGAGTCGTCATTTCAGTGATTCGGTTATTGTTAGTTATTTAAAACATAAATAAAAAGTAACATATTCAAACCATAAATAGTTATCTAAAAATATATCTTAAATTACATAGTGCAAAGGCAGCGTGTGGAAATAAGGTAATTGGTAATTTCCCTAACACAGTAACACAAAATAGCTAAATGATTCGAGTGACAGAATGAATCAGTTCCCACATGAATCACAATCTTTTCTTTCTTTTTTTTTTTTTTTTTTTTTTACACTTAGTCAGTAATCTCACCTGCGACAATAACAATAAGGTGATCACAGAAGCTGGAACTGAAATCATGACAGAGAAATCACTCAGATATGTGCTTGAAGATCAGAGTTCCATGTAGCTCCCCAGATTTGTTTAAAAATCAAATAAAATTCAAATTTTATTTGTCACATACACAATCATACACAGTACGAAATGTGGTGAAATGCTTATACGACTGCCAGTGACCTTAAAAGGAGAATTAAAGCTTATAATAAGTAATAAATATGAATAAAAGAAATACGATAGAAAAATTAAATTAAAAAAAATAAAAATAAAATTTAACTAGGAAAAATAGAAACTTAAAATAGAAATATACTGTACAAATAGATATGTAATGGTGTGCAACTATGCATAGAAAAAGTGTCTTTGTGCAATGGTCCAGAATGTAAACGTAAACATGTAGTGTAGATGAGAAGGTAGATGACAAAGGACAGAGACTAAATAATGCAACATTTTATTTTATTGTTTTATGTGAGAAATTTATTCTCACAAAAACTAATTACAAATTATTTCTGTATTTGATTAAAAGTGAGGGGAAAAACTGTCCGTCTCTCGCAGCTATTAGTTTTGTAATAAACACAGCTCCATTCATAATAAAGTAGAAATTCAGACCGGACGCCACAGAAAACTGGAAAATAAGAATAAAAAAATCTGAAAATGATTGTCATTATATTCATTTGGAGGTTTTGCGGTCGAACAGAAATATTTACCTGCAGGATCAAAAACAAACTTCCGTCTTCCGTTGGATGAGTACTGCCGGTATAAAATACAGTTCAGCTGGTACAAGTTATTTAACCCTAACTGATGCAGTGAGGAGCTTCTCCTTTCTTACACAACCATGTCAGCAGTGGGTGTAGCAAAGATATTTTATTGTCCTGCATCATGCAAAGAAAACAGCTAAGAAGAGTGCTGACACTACTAACACAGGGTTAAGAACTCACTCACTCATCTTCTATACCGCTTTATTCTGCAGTCTGGGTCGTGGGGAGCCTGTCCCAGGAGGCTTGGGGCACGAGGCAGGGTACACCCTGGACAGGGTGCCAATCCATCACAGGGCACACACACATACACACACTCTACACAATTTGGAAACACCAATTAGCCTAACCTGCATATCTTTGGACTGCGGGAGGAAACCGGAATATCCAGAGGAAACCCACCAAGCACGAGGAGAACATGCAAACTCCATGCACACAGAGACGGGAATTGAGCCTGGCCGGGAATCGAACCCGGACCCTGGATGTGCAAGGTGACAGTGCTAACCACTACACCACTGTGCCGCTGGGTTAAGAACTGTCTAATATTAATAATAACAACTAGTTTACTTGCTCTATCTGACCAATGTATGTATTTTGTATAAAAAAAATTCCTTCCTGCCTGATTACATTAAGTCTGTGCGTTAAAGTGAAGCGGCTAAGCTTTAAAACACACTTGCTCTTTATTACACACCTCTTACTGCTGCAGCTCAGTTTTTCAACCAGCAGTGACACTGAGGTGTTTAAATCTGAATCATACACACATTAATCCACACTGAAAAACATCACAGAGCACTGAGAGGTGAACATTTAAACACCTATTGTAATTCTGACAAACAATCTTATAATAACAAAGAATCGGAAAAATATTCAACCAATAAAGAATATTTAAAAAAAAATTAAATCAGTTTTGATAAGATAAAACGCTAACTAATGATGTTGGTGGACGAGTGAAGGTGGAGGGATACGTGTGAATAACTGGAGATAGAGGGATCAGAATGGATAAGCAGAAATTGAGATGTAGATAATGAATAAACTCTGGTAAGTGATTTGTCCTTGCTGGTTGTGCGTGGTTGCTTGGACCTTCAGCTTCACTAGACCAGACTGATTTAAAGGGCGAGTGGTGAATAATGTTCTCTCCTGAAGAACACCAGACTCGGAAAATGCTGACAGTCGGATGACGTTGTGTTGAGCTGGAATTCCCAGAGGATTGTGATGAGTTTATACTGAAGGAGGAGAGACGATCCCGCAGCACACCCATGAGAACATGGCTTGTAGCACAGTCTGTGGATGAGAAGAGGACCAATCAGGTTTTGATTCATTCGTTTTTGTTCGTTCATATCAAACACATATTGTTTTCAAATTTGTTCAACACCATGCAATCTAACACACTGCTCATCACCATTAATTTAAACATGGTTAAATTTAAGGCAAGGTCAGATGAAGTTTAATTTTTACTTTCTTTGCACCTCACACACATTATTAAGTGTTGAAATAGTATTTTATATTTATATATATTTTTTCTTTTTTTTTTTTACCCTGGACCTCCTCTGTGATAGCTGCCAGGACATGCAGTGTCCAAACACTGATAACTCCCCCTCGTGTTAAAGCACATTTGGTTTGGTCCACACTGCACACTGTGCTCAAGGCATTCATCAATATCTGAAATGGTACAGTGTTGAGACACGATTAATTCACACTGCAGCTTACTGACAATTTATATTTTAGAAAAAAACTTTTATAAAAAGTTCAGTTTATGTTAATCCAATACATGCTGCAGACAATCGAATGTAAAACCATGAATGTGTGAATATAATGAACTTTGCATGGTCATGTGACCTGAATGGAGTACCTCTGCATGTTTGACCGTTGGACATCAGCTGATACCCTGAAGGGCAAAAACACTGAAATCACACACTCATCAATGTCTAAGCAGAAGGAGGAGCAGAATTACAGAACGTTAATACATACATGAAAGAAATCATGCAACAAGTCCATGCTCCCTCTTTGTTCTATTTCTATTATGTAGGACTCACCCACACAGCTACCGGCTTTGCTTGTATACCCAGTAGGGCAGGTGTGTAAGTTGCTCCATGGTGCTCCCTGCTGCGTGTTCTGTAGCAGTGTTAGTGTTTGACCTCTTGTGGACACCAACTGGGGCTGAAGTCCCGCTCGAACCCAAGTTCGATTACTAAACACACTTCCTCTCTCGAGTCCAGCACACGAGTGGCCGTTCATCAGCAGGAAAGTCCACGGGGGACACAAACACCGGAAAACTACCATGTACGTTTCAGCACTCACGGACTCATCAACATCTAACACACCAGAGAGAGAGAGAGAGAGAGAGAGAGAGAGAGAGAGAGTAACACACTGGCCACATGGTGTGGTGGTGTATGGATGTGTGAAGTGGTGTGCTGTAGGGTGGCATGTAGCATGTAATGTGATGTGTGTGGAGGTTAATGTGGTCTGGGGTGCAGTGTGTGTGTGGTGTGTGATGTGATGTATGTACTGTAGTGCAGTGTGTGTGGTACGGTGTGCGTGTGTGTGTATGGTGTGTTTCCTCTCATCGTGACTGTGTCACTGAGACGCACCTACACACGGTATGCCCACACCCTGAGAGCGGTAGCCTCTTGGACACACACACACATATCCACCAAGTGTGTTTTGGCAGGTTTGGCTGTAGCGACACATGTGACAGCCGTCTTTACACTCATCTACATCTGAAACACACGTGTGATAGATATCGTTACACTAATACCCCAATAACTGAGTACAATACTCAGAACATCTCACTCATTAACGTGGTGAAGTCTGCTCCAAAAAAAGTATTTGCCCCTTCTTGCTTTCCTCTGTTAGGCCTTGTTCACACGGGGCGTAAAATCTTTGGACAAACGAACGTGCTCTAAACATCCTAGACATTTATGTTGCATTTTGTAGTGGTGCTTGATTGACTTCTACACCGACGTTCGTTTGTCTCTGTCTAACGCCAGCCTGCAGCCCAAATTGTAGTTTGTATGTTAACCTGTGGAGGCAGTGTGTTGGGAACTGGATATGAAAGACCTTGTCGTTTTATTTTAGGTGCCTCCTTTTAATATGGACCATTTTGCTATATTAGACATTAATCTTTTTGTTTTAAAAATTCTCGTAATACGGCGACGTAGGGAGAGAAAAAAAATCACCGCCGCTACTGGGTTCACCTTCTGACTGCACAACGTCAGATTAAAGGACGTTTTTTTGTGGTTTATGAAGAAATGCTAAAATTTCCCCACAAGTTTTTTCCCCGCAAGGCCTAAGTTTTTCTCTTGGTTTTCCTCTTACAGCTCTGACAGGGACAGAACGTTTGCTCAGTCTCGAACAGTGTAGTCACGAATACAGAGTGTATCTGAGGTGTTCACTGTTTGCTAAAACCTTTTGTCCTACTTCACAAACACATTTATCACAATATATAATCACCCTTTCAATTCAGGAATTTTTAATCCTTACAGTTTGCTCACACTCACACACTTACATGAGACATACACTCCTCAAACACTCAATTATATCTACACACACACAATAATAAAAGATCATTAAAAATCTTTAACCAATGAAAACAATTCAGTCTTTAAATAAAAAAGGTAAAAAAAGTTTTTTTATGGTTAATTTTTGACAGATTATTCATAAACATATAAACATCTTCTAAGATCTCTGTAGAACGTATATATCACACCCTCTTGTGTTGTCTTACAGTAGTGGCTCATTAGGAGGAAATGTTTCACTCACATACGCTTCCTTTTCACAATTACTGCTTGAGGCAATTCTTCAAGAAATGGGCTACAACTGCTGCATCGCTAGAAGTAAGATTCTAGATCACTCTGTAACTTTAGATGGCCTTCCTGTTCCATCAAGTGCAACAGTAAAAGACCTTGGTGTGATTATAGATTCCAGCCTTTCATTTGAAGCTCATGTAGATAATATTACCAGGATAGCATTCTTTCACCTCAGAAATATTGCCAAGATAAGAAATATATTGTCGCTAAACGACGCAGAAAAACTAGTTCATGCTTTTATCACCTCTAGGTTGGACTATTGTAATGCCTTACTGTCTGGTTGTTCAGCTAGATGCATAAATAAGCTTCAGCTAGTCCAGAATGCAGCAGCGAGAGTCCTCACTAGAACCAGAAGATATGAGCACATCACCCCTATCTTATCTTCACTTCATTGGCTCCCTGTGAAATTTCGCATTGATTTTAAAATACTACTCTTGACATATAAAGCATTAAATGGTCTCGCGCCGCAGTATCTGAGTGAACTGCTAGTGTCTTACGATCCGCCACGCCTACTTTGATCAAAGGATGCAGACTGCTTGTCAGTACCGCGTATTATGAAAACTACAGCAGGGGGCAGAGCTTTTTCTTACAAAGCCCCAAAATTATGGAATAGTCTTCCAAATAGTGTTCGGGACTCAGACACAGTCTCAGTGTTTAAGTCCAGGCTAAAAACCTATTTATTTAGCCAAGCATTTTTATAAATAGATTTGCCTTAGGTAAAGGAGCAGATCTGGGGGACTCATGGACGTGTGTCTCTTTGGGATGTGTCTGGTGTCTGGTGATGGTTTCACTCTACCATGAAGACGGTTCTGGCCTCAAATGTTGACAGCTGTTTCTCTGAGGACTTGACATGGCTGCAGTTGCTCGATAGTTCAGGACTGGAATTTCCTACAAGTCTCAAATAACTACCTGGACTCCATATTAACATCAATTAACATTTACTGTTATAACTGAATGGCCTGCCAACTAACACACAGTATGAATGCAGATCAATTCCTGCTTTCTGTTTCACCCAGATGAGGATGGGTTCCCTGATTGAGTCTGGTTCCTCTCAAGGTTTTTTCCTATTACCATCTCAGGGAGTTTTTTCTTGCCACTGTCGCCCTTGGCTTAATCATTTTAATTCATACACATTCACATTCCATACAAACTTTATACATATAAATAATTCAATTCAATTTTATTTGTATCGCGCTTTTAACATTTGTCATTGTCGTAAAGCTGCTTTGTGACAATGACAATTGTTAAAAGCGCGATACAAATAA
Organism: Clarias gariepinus; assembly: GCF_024256425.1. Lineage (NCBI taxonomy): Eukaryota > Metazoa > Chordata > Actinopteri > Siluriformes > Clariidae > Clarias > Clarias gariepinus. The sequence continues at coordinate 237,211 of NC_071122.1, read as the reverse complement.
AATTGAATTGAATTGAATTAAATAGTATCAAGCCACTCTTGACCCAGAGACACCATCAAAAGCATCTTACTTGGGCTAAAGAGAAAGACAACTGGACCACTGGACCAACTGAACCACAAAGTCCTCCTTTCAGATGAAAGTAAATTTTGCATTTCATTTGGAAATCAAGATCGCAAAGTCTGGAGGAAGAGAGGAGAGGCACAGAAGTTGCTTAAAGTTCAGTCTAAAGCTTCCACATTCGGTGTGCTTTGAGGTGCCGTGTCATCTGCTGGTGTTGGTCCACAGTGTTTTATCAGGTCCAACATCAACACAGCTTCTGTCTGCTGACCAGCTTTATGGAGATGCTGATGTCCTTTTCGAGCAGCCCTCTGCCCACAATGCCAAAACTAACACTAACTGGTTTACTGACCGTGATATTACTGTGCTTGGGGGGCCAGTAAACTCACCTGATCTGAACCCTATAGAGAATTTCTGTACTGTTGGATGTTGGGAATCACCTAAATCATCAATACAGACGAGCTGAAGGCTGCTATCAAAGTAACCTGGTCTTAAATAAAAAAGGCTTGAAATATTTAACTTTACATGTAATAGATCTAGAATGTATAAAAGTTTCACTTTTTGAAAATTAAATTCCAAAAGAAAATTACATTTTTCACTATATATATATATATATATATATATATATATATATATATATTTTTTTTTTGTGAGGCACAGTGACTTTTTACATTATGCTGGTCTCTCTCTTTCTCTCTCTCTCACACACACACACACACACACTGACTAAAGCAGCGATGTCCCACCAGCTGGTATCCAGGCAGGCAGCTGCAGCGGAATGAGCCGAGTGTGTTAAAGCACTGATGCTGGCAGGGAGACACAGACGACTCCACACACTCATCCACATCTAATGAGGGCAAACAGCACAGCTTCAATTAACACAATGCAATTGTACACACTCACACCCAACTTTAATTCATATAACACAGCCAACATAAACATATGAGCTCCGTATGCTCATCCATATCCTCAAATACAACACACACGTCCTTTACAGATGGTGAGCTTGTTTTGATGTTTTTTTGAGAATGTATAAGGGCAGCTTGATGCAGAAAGACACTTACGGTGGGCGGGAAGGAATATTTTCCCTCTCTCTCCAAAACACACACACACACACACACACACACACACACACACACACACACACACACACACTCTACTCCTGAGATATCTGTGACCTTGATACTTCTGTCTGAAGTTTTAGTCATCTCTAAATCCCTCCCCGCTGCGGAGCATGGCCCAGGCTGGACAGGAAATAAATCATTACAAGGTTACTGTACAACACATGATGTTCCTCCTTGGGTAGCCTTTGGTCTTCATTTGCTAAGAGCAGTCACTCCATCACTGATCACTGAATAACTTCTTTAAGTTAAAACAAATTCAATAATAAGTCTGAGGCTGATGATCATTGTTTAGTTCGGATGTGGATCATCAGGGATCACACAATACAGTAATATCAATTGTGATATTACTGTATTGTGTGATCCCTGATGATCCACATCATAGGTGCCGATTCTGATTTGAAAAATATAAACAAACTTAGGAAATGATTTGCCCTAACAGACAGGACTGAGAACTATTGACCAATAGGGTTAGAGAGAACCTGCAACATTTTACCACCTCAAATGCAAAAATATATAAATGAAAAATAATTAATCAAAAAAATAAAAATCAATCTTGTAGTTGTGAGTGAGGCGATACATAAAAGAACTGTGACACAAAACTGAATAGTTCACCCCCCGTCTCTATTGTTTAATTCGTAGTGACATAACTACACTTGCTGACATTGTAGCACACAGATAAAGATGAAAATGATTTATCTGGAATCACCCCTATGAGTCTGGTTCCCCTTAAGGTTTCTTCCTCTTCCTCATGTGTTTTTCAACACCGTCACCTCTGACTCACTAATTACAGACATATTTTATGTACATTATGTAAATCTGCTTTGTGACAATAATGTTAAAAGTACTGACGTAAATAAATGACTCCAAAACCATAAATATATGAACGATTATATTCAATTCAATTGTATTTATATAGCTCTTTTAACAATGGTCATTGTCTCAAAGCAGCTTCACAAAAATGAAAGATATTTTTTAAAAAGAAAATTCACACATTAATGGAGAGACTGTTTTATCGGAAAAATTAGCAAGGAACATCACTAGTCACACTCACATGAGCGAAACGAAATCACTGCTGTAAAATGTTTTTTTTTTTTTTAATCAACCGGCACTTTACCTTTGAAAAGACCTCTGTGTAAGGCAGAGAGTGTCTATGTGTGTGAAGCCGAGAGGAGGAGGGGGTGGGAGGGGGGTTTGTAAAGGCGAGAGTGTGTGTGTGTGTGTGTGTGTGTGTGTGTGTGTGTGTGTGTGTGTGTGTGTGTGTGTGTGTGTGTGTGTGTGTGTGTGTGTGTGTGTGTGTGAGTGTGTGTGTGTGTGTGAGTGTGTGTGTGTGAGTGAGTGTGTGAGTGAGTGTGTGTGTGAGTGTGTGTGTGTGAGTGTGTGAGTGTGTGTGTGTGTGTGAGTGTGTGTGTGTGAGTGAGTGTGTGTGTGTGTGTGAGTGTGAGTTCCTGCACCAAGGAACAGGTGGAGGAAAATCTAGAGCGGTGGAGGTACGCTCTAGCAGATGAATGAAGGTTAGCCGCAACCAAAAAAATATACATCTGTGTGTGTGATTGAGAGATTCCCAAGTGGAATGGTGAGGCTACAGAGAGCAGAGGTAGAGAGGGTTCAGGACATCAAGTACTTGGAGACAACGAGAGCAACGGTGTGTGTTGAAAAGAGGTGAAGAGGGGTGTACAGGCAGGTTGGTACAGGTGGAGAAAAGTGGCAGGTGTGTTGCATGATAAACGAGTATCAGCGAGAATAAAAAGAAAGGTGTTCAAGACAGTGGTGTGACCAGTAATTCTCTACAACTTAGGCCATGTATTGTACATATGTATGTAGCCAGGTATTTTTTTAAACTAAGATTTTTCTTACAGTTTTTGCCTTTCGTCCACATGCAAACGCAAAACTCTGTCCAAAGTAAAGATTTTCCAAAACTCCGTTTTCAGTGGTGTTGTGTGTACGGGGGAAACAGATGTTGGCTTGTTGTAACGTCACCTTGTGCAGATGATGTAATTGTCTGTGTCCTCGCCTCCTTGATTTGACGTCCGCTTTGTTAGAGAATATTTTGTGCAATAGTGGATTTGCGAACAGTAAACTAGTGACTGTGTTAACGTGCTGGACTTTTTACATGCGTGTACATACAAACACAGTTACTCACACAATATGTTAATGAACAGGTGCCTGAATGTACTACAAAGCTCACTGCAGACGGCGGTTTCGGACTAGACCCGTCGGTCTTCTACAAAGCGCAACAGGTGATGACGTTTAGAGGTGTTCTAGAGGAAGACCAAAGAGGAGATTTATGGATGCAGTGAGAGAGGACATGAAGTTAGTTGGTGTGAGAGAAGAGGATGCAGAGGATAGGGTTAGATGGAGGCAGATGATTCACTATGGCGACCCCTGAAAGGGAACAGCCAGAAGACAAAGCAGATGAAGATCTGAATTGCATGTGGCGTATTTACACAGGAGGTGCGCTTAGACCAATCACTGAGAGTTGCTGCGCGCTGGACACAAAATTCATGCACAATAGCCTAATTAAGCTTAGGCACACAAAACACACAAAGTTCATGAACTACGACAAAAGAAAAAAAGATCTGACATTATTACATGACCAATGATAGGACATTCAATTTTAATGCAACTTTTATGAATTTCTTTCATAAGTTTTATAATTTCAAGACAAAATCAAAACACATCCGGGACTTTGTAATTTAGAAATGTTGGCCAGATGCCTTTTTTACGATCACAAAAAGACAGCATTTCAGGGACCAGGCAAACATGTGGAGCCTAATTAACACAACATCTCTGTAGGAAAAGGAAGTGATGTCATTAAAATTCTACCTTCACAGCCATCGGTTCTGCTTATGTTCTCAGTACCGGCGGTTCTGGGTTTGAATCCCGGCCCACACTTCACCTCACACCGATATTTTCCAACTGTGTTCACAAACACACCTGGTTATAGAGGCACGTGTGAGATCCGTCCACACACTCATCTATATCTGTAGAACAAAACACACACACACACACATTATAAAGGACTGAAAATGAGACTGAACAGAATGTGTAGATTTTTTTAAAACATTCATTAATTTTTAATTACAAACCGGATTCCAAAAAAGTTGGGACAAGGCCATTTTCACCACTGTGTGGCATCTCCCCTTCTTCTTACAACACTCAACAGACGTCTGGGGACCGAGGAGACCAGTTTCTCAAGTTTAGAAATAGGAATGCTCTTCCATTCTTGTCTAATACAGGCCTCTAACTGTACAATCGTCTTGGGCCTTCTTTGTCGCACCTTCCTCTTTATGATGCGCCAAATGTTCTCTATAGGTGAAAGATCTGGACTGCAGACTGGCCATTTCAGTACCCGGATCCTTTTCCTACGCAGCCATGATGTTGTGATTGATGCAGAATGTGGTCTGGCATTATCTTGTTGAAAAATGCAGGGACTTCCCTGAAAAAGATGACGTCTGGATGGGAGCATATGTTGTTCTAGAACCTGAATATATTTTTCTGCATTGATGGTGCCTTTCCAGACATGCAAGCTGCCCATGCCACACGCACTCATGCAACCCCATACCATCAGAGATGCAGGCTTCTGAACTGAGCGTTGATAACAACTTGGGTTGTCCTTGTCCTCTTTGGTCCGGATGACATGGCGTCCCAGATTTCCAAAAAGAACTTCGAATCGTGACTCGTCTGACCACAGAACAGTCTTCCATTTTGCCACACTCCATTTTAAATTATCCCTGGCCCAGTAAAAGAGCTTGTGGATCTTGCTTAGAAATGGCTTCTGTGATTTCCTTTACAGTAGCATTCCTGTTTATAGTGCAGTGTCGTTCAAGGGCCCGGAGATCACGGGCATACAGTATGGTTTTACGCCCTTGACCCTTACGCACAGAGATTGTTCCAGATTCTCTGAATCTTTGGATGATGTTATGCACAGTTGATGATGATAACTGCAAAGTCTTTGCAATTTTTCGCTGGGTAACACCTTTCTGATATTGCTCCCCTATCTTTCTGCGCAACATTGTGGGAATTGGTGATCCTCTACCCATCTTGGCTTCTGAGAGACACTGCCACTCTGAGAAGCTCTTTTTATACCCAATCATGTTGCCAATTGACCTAATTAGTGTTAATTGGTCTTCCAGCTCCTCGTTATGCTTAAATTTACTTTTTGCTACTTGTTCCATCAGTTTTTATTCACGATTTGTATAGTGTCCAAACTTTTTTGGAGTCCGGTTTGTAGTTAATTGTTGTTAATTGTTTCCTGTTACAAAATATAATCATTTTGTATAAATCTTTGTTTAGTTAATAGCCTGTGTGTGTGTGTGTAAGAGACATTGGGAGCTGTTACTCTCAGTGTTGATGCTGGCACAAACGACATCAGGCTGAGGCAGACGGAGATCCTAAATAGGGTTGAGAAGGTCCGCAGCACATCGCCCACGACAAAGATCGTCGTATCTGGACCACTTTTCAGAGAGGAATCGAGAGGTTCAGTAGATTATTTGCCTTTAATGAATGGTTGCAATCTTGGTGTCAACAACAGAGATTACCCTTTGTTGATAACTGGAATGTTTTCTGGGAGCGTCCTAGGCTCTACCACACCGATGGCCTGCACCCTAGCAGAGCTGGAGCAGCGATCCTCTCTGACAACATCTCCAGGACACTAAGAACCATCTGACTGGCGGTAAGTCATACCTTAGATTCTTTAGATATTAGCCACAATACAACCCACCATACTAATAGACGCAAACATATAGCTTGTCCTATAGAAACTGTGTCTGTTCCCCGAATAGTGAGAAAAAAGAATAAATTTGTTAAATCTGCCCAAAACAATCTGATAACCATAAAACCAGAAAAAGGCCAAATAAGTAATCGAAATCTACCTCTAAAGTTTGGACTTCTCTACATTAGATCCCTCGCGCCTAAAGCACTTATTGTTAATAAAATGATCTCGGATTATTGCCTTGACGCACTCTGCCTTACCGAAACCTGGCTTAAACCAAATGAATATATTGGTCTGAATGAGTCTACTCCGTCAGGATATTTCTATAAGCACGAGCCCCGTCTAACTGGTCACGGTGATGGTGTCGCCACTATCTACAATAATGTACTCACTGTTACTCAGAAAATAAGGCCCAGGTTTAACTCATTTGAAGTGCTCATCATTAATGTTGCACTTAATGAAATACATAATAAACCCGCGCTATATTTTACTCTGCCCACCGTGTACAGACCCCCGGGGTCATATGTCGATTTTCTTAAAGAATTTGGACATCTGCTATCAGACCTACTGGTTAACTCTGACAAAGTGTTAATAGTAGGAGACTTTAACATTCATGTAGATGATGCTAACGACGCTTTAGCACTCGCATTTATGGATTTACTAAATTCCTTTGGGGTTAAACAAAATATAAATGGAGCAACTCACCGCTTTAATCATACGCTAGATTTAATTATATCCCATGGTATAGATGTCTCTAATATAGAGATCTTACCTCAAAGTGATGATATCACAGATCATCACCTCCTGATATATACTCTACCCGTAGAACAGATTAGCTGTGTCTCCCCACGTTATCAATTTGTTAGAAATATGAATCCGACCACTAAAGACAGATTCACAAGTAATCTGCCGGATCTGTCCCAAATTCTTATTAGACCCCTAAATGCAGACGATCTAGATGAGGTAACTAGCAGCATGGACACTATTTTTACCAGTACATTAGACACTGTTGCTCCCGTCAGGTAAAAAAAAAGTCAGAGATAAAACACTTGCACCGTGGTACAATAGTCATACTCACACCCTAAAGAGAGCAACCTGTAACCTCGAGCGAAAATGGAGGAAAACTAAATTAGAAGGTTTTCGAATTGCGCATAAAGACAGTATGTGCAGCTATAGACAGGCTCTAAAAACTGCTAGGACCGAGCATCTTAGCCAACTGATAGCAAGAAACCAAAACAATCCCAGGTGCTTATTTAGTACAGTGGTTTGCCTAACAAAACCTAAGATGCTTGCAGAGAGTATCCCATCACAGTTTAGAAGTGAAGACTTTATGGACTTCTTTAATGAAAAAATCAATAGTATCAGGAAAAAAAGAACGGAGGTTCAACCTCTAACAGTATCTCACGATTAAGTTCAGCCTAAAGCTTTTTAGATTTTCAGTGCTTTACAGGTATAGGACAGGAAGAGCTGTATAAACTTATCACCTCAGCTAAATCAACAACGTGCCTGTTAGACCCAATACCAACCACATTTTTAAAAGAAGTGATGCTTACAGTTGGAGAGCCACTCCTAAACATTATTAATTCCTCATTATATCTAGGTCACGTCCCTAAACCTTTAAAGTTATTATGCCGCTTCTTAAAAAATCTAATTTGGACGCGAATGAAATAACAAATTACAGACCGATTTCAAACCTTCCGTTCATATCAAAAATATTAGAAAAAGTAGTATCAGCTCAAATATGCACATTCTTGCAGGAAAACAACATCCTAGAAGAATTTCAGTCAGGTTTCAGGCCCCATCATAGTACAGAAACAGCACTAGTTAAGATTGCAAACGACTTCAGACCAAGGCTGCATCTCAATACTAGTCTTACTTGATCTTAGTGCTGCATTCGACACCATAGATCATAATATTCTCATAGATCGCCTACAAAATCATATAGGTATTCAGGGACAGGCATTAAAATGGTTTAGATCATACCTGTCTGATCGATACCATTTTGTAGATCTAAATGGAGTACCGTCTGATGTAATGCCAGTGAAATATGGGGTCCCACAAGGGTCAGTTTTAGGACCTCTGCTGTTCTCAATATACATGCCTCCCTTGGGAAACATCATTAGAAGGCATGGGATTAGTTTCCATTGTTATGCTGATGATACCCAATTATACATCTCAACAAGACCAGATGAAATACCCAAGTTGTCTAGATTAACCGAGTGAGTCCAGGACATAAAAGATTGGATGACCAATAACTTTCTTTTACTAAACTCAGACAAGACAGAGATATTACTCATCGGCCCAAAAACCAGCACACAACAGCTTTCACAATTCAGCCTGCGTTTAGAAGGATGTACTGTTACTACCAGCTCAACAGTAAAAGACCTGGGCGTAATATTAGACAGTAACTTGTCTTTATTTCCAATATCACAAAAACAGCCTTTTTCCATCTTAAAAATATTGCCAAACTTAGGAGTATCCTATCCGTATCTGATACAGAAAAGCTAGTTCATGCATTCATGACCTCCAGACTGGACTCTTGTAATGCATTACTAGGTGGTTGTCCTGGATCCTCAATAAACAAGCTAAAGTTAGTCCAAAATGCAGCCGCCAGGGTTCTCACTAGATCCAGAAAATATGATCATATAACACCTATATTATCATCCCTGTACTGGCTACCTGTTCAATTTAGAATTAATTACAAAATAGTATTACTTACATACAAGGCTTTAAATGGTTTAGCTCCCACATACCTAACCAGTCTTCTGATACGCTATAATCCACCACGTCCCTTAAGATCACAAAACTCCGGACTTCTGGTAATTCCCAGAATTTTAAAATCTACAAAAGGGGGTAGGGCATTTTCATATTTGGCTCCAAAACTTTGGAATAGCCTTCCAGACAGTGTTCGGGGAGCAGACACGGTTTCCCAATTCAAAAGTAGACTCAAGACGCATCTCTTTAATTTGGCATACGCGTAACTCATCCCATAACCTCATACTCCAGTACACCTATCCTGAATGGCAACTACGCTAATTCTCTCCATCTTTTCTGCATTTTTCTACCCATCCCGAGGCATCTGGAGATTGTGCCAGCTTTAGTGGACAAAGGCCAACCCTGCGAGGTTTCTGAGGCATCCAGAGAAGGACCAGCTCCAGCTGGATTCTGCTTTATGATGGTTGGAGCTACACATCCTGCTCCTGTGCTCCCAGTGACCCAGACCTCATCTGCCCTCTGCACCTACTGACTCCCTGTGCTGAACTGGACTTCATGTTAATCTACATAACTTCTGTTATATTGAACTTTCACCTGCACAACACACATGATGTTATTTCTATCTGTTATCACCCAGATGAGGATGGGTTTCCTGTTGAGTCTGGTTCCTCTCAAGGTTTCTTCCTATTGCCATCTCAGGGAGTTTTTTCTTTGGCACCGGACTTGCCGTCACCCTTGGCTTGCTCATCAGAGACATTTCATTCATTCATCTCATTATTATCTAGACATATTTTTCTCGCACATACACACTTCCTAATATTTTCTTTTCTTTTCTAAAAAAAACATTTTTTTAATTTTTTGTAAAGCTGCTTTGAGACAATGACCATTGTTAAAAGCGCTATATAAATATATAATTAAAATTGAATTGAATTGATATTGAAACCTGATGGACAGCTGCAGCTGAAACTCCCCATGATGTTAATGCAGGAGTAAGAACACGGAGATTATGACACGCTCGTCCTCATCTAAAACACATCAACACACACACACACACACACACACACAACCTAAGCACACAATAAAACACAAAAAACATTTTGTTTTTTAAAACTAAAAGTCACATATGAGGGAATAACTGTTTATAGCTGCTTTAACATGACTGAGAACAGGAGCGGGCGTTAGGGTTAGGATTGTAGTGCTGCTTCACAGTGTTTTATGTAGCTCTAAATGAAGAGTACATGCAAATCATAGAGATCTGTCATATCCTACTTACCTTAAACTCTAAACCCAACCCAAACGTTAATGCTGTTAACCTAATCTTTAAAACCTAATCACAATTGTAGATCACATTCCTAAACTCTAATCTCAATCTTAAACTCTACTCCCGAAACTAAACCCTAATCCCAATCCTAAATCTTAATCCCAATGGTAAACTTTAATCGCAGACCTTAATCAGATTTCTAAACAATGTTAACTTCAATCAACAGCCAAAATAAATCAGTCGCAATTCAAAGTAATTTGTGAAATGACCGCCAGGTGGCGCAAGAGGACATTTTGCAAACGGCTGCAATTAATTTTGTTTAGACAGACTCTCTGTTTCTCTCTGTATACTGTTATTGTTATTATTAAAGAAAACAGCACAAACAACAGCTCAAGGGCTTGTAAAAACATTTTCATTTTTAACGGTAAAAATGTCAATTTTGGAGTCAGTGGTCCGAGCACAACATAATGATCTTTGTATGATAAAATGACTCGTGGCATGAATCAAGAGGCGCTTCAGTTTCAAATAATCATTTAACGCTGAACCCAAACAGCAAAAGAACATGATAATAACAATCTAAAGAATAACATTTATCTTGATTTTAGCTGTTTATGTCCAGCATTAAATAATTATTTAACTATTAATAATTAAGCTGCTCACATCGCGCGCTTTCACTTAAAATGCAGTGTTTAATCAGCAAGTATATGTTGCCTCTCTTTATGAGATGAATAATCAGATTTTTCAAAGCTGTTTGTGTCGGCTCATATCGGGAGCATTTTTATCAAAGTGGAGATGAAAAGTGAAAGTGTGTAAAAACAACACAGCACAATGCATGTGTGTATAAGCCTTTTAGTGAAATATAACAAACGCACATTTATACGTGTTAAATAAGCACCGTCTTTGTGGCGCTGTGCGAAACACACGCCGATGTGATCCGCTTTATTTCAGATGGTTGTGTATCGAGCGATTAAAAACAATACAAGGCATGTTATGATAAGGAAACTTTCTATCTCTTCCATTCCAGTGATTAAAAAATCCACAGACGGTTAGTGGCCCGAGCACAACGTAATAATCTTTGTATGATAAAATGACTCGTGGCATGAATTTACACAGAGCATTTTGATCAAGGGGGAGATTAGAAGGGGAAAAGTAAAAGTGTCTACAAACAACATACTGTAGCACAATGCATGTGTGTGAATGGCCGAAATGTGGTTGTGAATAAACCTTCAGTTTCAAACAATCATTCAATAACATGATAATAATCAAAAGTAAAATAGTATTGTTCTTTTTGCTGTTTATGTCCACCATTTAATACTTATTTAATTATCAATAATTAAAGCTGCTCATATCGCGCGCGCTTTCACTTTTAAAAAAATGCAGTATTTAATCAAGTATATGTCGCCTCTCTTTATGAAACGATGTGAGCTCGTGTCGGCTCATATCGGAAGCATTTTGATCAAAGGGGAGATTAGAAGGAGAAAAATAAAAGTGTCTACAAACAACATAGCACAATGCATGTGTGTGAATGGCCGAAATGTGGTTGTGAATAAATCTTTTAGTGAAAGTAAAATGTTCGCGTGAACTCGCGGCGCGCGCGTGCGCTCTTTCACTTTGCCGAGTTTGGATGTCAGATGAACGTGCGCGCCGATATGAGAGACTTATAAGAGATTTCTCTTTCCCAGAAATATAACAAACACACATTTATTTGTGTTAAATAAGCGCTGTCTTTGCGGCGCTGTGCGAAACGCACGCCGATGAGAGCCGCCTTCCTATCTCAGTCATAATATACAAATATGTTTTAGCTGTGTAGTAGACCGCGCGCGCACAACCTCTCGCGGGCGAGCCTCTAAATGCGCTGGTTTAACGGGGGGGGGATAAGAAACACAGCACCGGCAGAACTAGACTAATGATTATGAATGTGTCAGGGAAAACAGCAAGGAAACTGACTGGCCATTTTAATAATTCATTGATAAGTTGATGTCTTTTCGTTTCGGCTGTGAGTGGATTCTCTGTACTGATCCACGTTTCATACGAATTACATAAGCTGATTTTTTTCCCCATTAGTCTATATAAAAGCAGACATTTTGCTTTCTGTAAGTATCTATTTTTCACGTCTGTGAGGCGAGTATACACGGAGTTTCGGTTTATTTTCTGACGCGCTCAAGTTCACAGAAACCGATACAGAATAGCGCTGTATCTCTGTTTGCTTTCATTATTTTACAACGTCATAACGTTTTGTCATCATTGTGCGTGCACTTCAAAAAAAGTAAAGTCTTATAAAGGCTATGTAGCTTACAGTGGTGTGAAAAACTATTTGCCCCCTTTCTGATTTCTTATTCTTTTGCATGTTTGTCACACAAAATGTTTCTGATCATCAAAAACTGCTAACTATTAGTCAAAGATAAAATAATTCAACTCAAAATGCAGTTTTTAAATGAAGGTTTACGTTATTAAGGGAGAAAAAAAACTCCAAATCTACATGGCCCTGTGTGAAAAAGTGATTGCCCCCCTTGTTAAAAAATAACTTAACTGTGGTTTATCACACCTGAGTTCAATTTCTGTAGTCACCCCCAGGCCTGATTTCTGCCACACCTGTTTCAATCAAGAAATCACTTAAATAGGAGCTACCTGACACAAAGAAGTAGACCAAAGACATCTAAAGAACTGCAGGCCTCACTTGCCTCAATTAAGGTCAGTGTTAACGACTCCACCATAAGAAAGAGACTGGGCAAAAACGGCCTGCATGGCAGATTTCCAAGGCACAAAACACTTTTAAGCAAAAAGAACATTAAGGCTTGTGTCAATTTTGCTAAAAAACATCTCAATGATTGCCAAGACTTTTGGGAAAATACCTTGTGGACCGACGAGACAAAAGTTGAACTTTTTGGAAGGTGCGTGTCCCGTTACATCTGGTGTAAAAGTAACACAGCATTTTAGAAAAAGAACATCATACCAACAGTAAAATATGGTGGTGGTTCACCGCATGGACAGGACGCGGGACTCAGGGAAGTCAAGGGGAGGCGGCGTGTGTTTAATGGTGAACAGCAGCTGGTGCAACAGCGCGAGCGTTGTTCCTCTCACACGCTCCTGCACACCCAACCTGGAACTACTGTCCATCATGTGTCGTCCTTTTTACCTTCCTCGGGAGTTCACATCGGTCATAATCAGCGCCGTTTATATTCCACCACAAGCGGACACGGACACTGCCTTATGCGAGCTGCATGAGGCACTCACACAACAACAAACACAACACCGGGACGCTGCGCGTATTGTGGCGGGGGACTTTAACAGTGCCAACCTCAAACGCGCAGCGCCGAACTTTTATCAGCACATCACCTGCCCCACCAGGGGCGAAAGGACACTGGATCACTGCTATACAACTGTCAAGGATGGCTACAAGGCACAATCTTGTCCACCGTTTGGTAAATCCGACCACGCCGCCATCTTCCTCATGCCAAAATACAAACAAAGGCTGAAACAGGAAGTTCCGGTTCAGAGGGAGGTCGCGTGCTGGACGGACCAATCGGTGGCCGCGTTACAGGACGCACTCGATGACGCAGACTGGGACATGTTCAGAAACAGCTCCGATGGTGACGTCAGCGTGTTTACGGAAGCGGTTGTGGGATTCATCGGGAAACTAGCGGACGATACCGTAGAAAAAAAGACTATTAAAACGTTTCCCAACCAGAAGCCGTGGGTGGATAAAACCATCCGCGACGCTCTGAGATCTCGCACCGCTGCCTACAACACGGGACTCGCATCGGGAGACATGGAACCGTACAAGGCTGCGTCATACAGCGTCCGGAAGGCGGTGAAAGAGGCGAAGCAGCGCTACGGGAGGAAACTAGAGTCACAACTCCAACAGAGTGACTCTAGGAGCCTGTGGCAGGGATTAAGAACAATAACGGATTATAAAGCACCAACATCCGGTATGATAAACGCAGACGTGTCTCTGGCAGATGAGCTCAACACTTTCTATGCTCGCTTCGAGGCTGCAGCTAAAGACGCTAGCGATGCTAATGCTAGCGGCGCTAACGGCTGCAGACAGGAAGTCACTGCCAGCACCGGAAGCGCGTTCATCATCACCGAGCATGACGTGAGGAGAGCCTTCAAGAGAGTGAACACCAGGAAAGCAGCAGGACCAGACGGCATCTCAGGTCGTATCCTCAGAGCCTGCGCAGACCAGCTAGCACCTGTGTTCACTGAGATATTCAACATCTCTTTATCTCAGTCGGTGATCCCCACATGCTTCAAAGAGTCCATCATTGTTCCTGTCCCAAAGAAACCTCATCCTGCTTCCCTCAATGATTATCGCCCTGTAGCCCTCACTTCAGTAGTGATGAAGTGCTTTGAACGCCTGGTCAGAGACTTCATCATCTCTTCACTACCAGACACACTAGACCCACTACAGTTCGCTTATCGTACAAACCGTTCCACGGACGATGCAATCTCTCATCTCCTCCATACATCTCTCACTCACCTGGACACTCGGAGGGGGAATTATGTGAAAATGCTCTTCATCGACTACAGTTCTGCATTTAATACCATAATTCCCTCCACACTTACCACCAAGCTGGAGCACCTGGGACTCAGCTCATCAATGTGTCAGTGGATCTCCAATTTTCTGACTGGCAGACCACAGGCAGTAAGGATGGGCGGACATGTCTCAGCCTCCCTCACTCTCAGCACTGGAGCCCCCCAGGGTTGTGTTCTGAGCCCCCTGCTGTACTCTCTGTACACCCACGACTGCGTGGCCACTACCAGCTCCACCACCATCATCAAGTTCGCTGACGACACTGTTGTGGTGGGCCTGATCACGAACAACGATGAGACGGCCTACCTGGAGGAGGTTGGAAATCTGGAGAACTGGTGCCAGAGAAACAATCTCCTCCTGAACGTCAGTAAGACAAAGGAGCTGATAGTGGACTTTAGTACAAAGCAGGTGAGGAACTACCAGACCCCCGTCATCAACAGGAGCCCAGTGGAGAGAGTGGACAGCTTCAGATACCTCGGTGTTCACATCACGCAGGACCTGGCATGGTCCTGTCACATCAACACCGTGGTAAAAAAGGCCCGGCAGCGTCTCTACCACCTCAGACGCTTGAGAGACTTTAGACTGCCCTCCAAGGTGCTCAGGAATTTCTACTCCTGCACCATAGAGAGCATCCTGACGGGAAATATCACGACCTGGTTCGGGAACAGCACCATGCAGGACAGACGAGCTCTACAGAGGGTGGTGCGATCAGCTGAGCGCATCATCCGCATCGAGCTCCCTGACCTGCAATCGATTTACAGCAAGCGGTGCTTGACCAAGGCCAGGAAGATCGTGAAGGACCTCAGCCACCCCAATAACGGACTGTTTACTCTGTTGCGGTCTGGGAAGCGATTCCGCTCCTTGAAGGCCAACACAGAGAGACTGAGGAGGAGCTTCTTCCCGCAGGCGATAAGGTCTCTCAACCACAACCACACCACTATGCAGAACTACACAATATTTTCATAATTGGTCAAATCTATCAATCTTCTTACATCCATGAACACTATGGACAATTACACGCTCACCTTCCTTCATATATACACTACATGTCGTACGTTACATCCTGGACCATTGCACAAAGACACTTTAATAACTTTGCACACCTACCTTCACAACTACACTATATTTTACAGTTTTACGTTTACATCCTGGACCAGTGCACAAAGACACTTTAATAACCTCTGCACAAAGTCACTTTATTCCATGCATATTTGCACACACAGCACAGTATATTTCAATTTGTACAGTAGATTTCTATTTTTGCACATCATATTTCTATTTCTATTTTTATTTTTAGTTCTATTTTTCCTAGTTTAATTAAATTTTTATTTAATTTCTATCGTATTTCTTTTATTCATATTTATTTCTTATTTGTAAACTTTAATTCTCTTCTAGGGTCAATGGCAGCCGTAAAATGCATTTCACTACATTTCGTACTGTGTATGTTTGTGTATGTGACAAATAAAATTTGAATTTGATTTGGTAGTGTGATGGTCTGGGGTTGTTTTGCTGCTTCAGGACCTGGAAGGCTTGCTGTGATAGATGGAACCATGAATTCTACTGTCTACCAAAAAATCCTGAAGGAGAATGTCCGGCCATCTGTTCGTCAACTCAAGCTGAAGCAATCTTGGGTGCTGCAGCAGGACAATGACCCAAAACACACCAGCAAATCCACCTCTGAATGGCTGAAGAAAAACAAAATGAAGACTTTGGAGTGGCCTAGTCAAAGTCCTGACCTGAATCCTATTGAGATGTTGTGGCATGACCTTAAAAAGGCGGTTTATGCTAAAAAACCCATAAATAAAGCTGAATTACAACAATTCTGCAAAGATGAGTGGGCCAAAATTCCTCCAGATCGCTGTAAAAGACTTGTTGCAAGTTCAGTAGGTTCAGGGAGCAATTACTTTTTTACACTTTTTACTCATTACTTTTAGGTTTGGATTTTTTTTCTCCCTAAATAATAAAAACCGTCATTTAAAAACTGCATTTTGTGTTCAATTATGTTATCTTTGACTAATAGTTAACGGTTTTTGATGATCAGAAACATTTAAGTGTGACAAACATGCAAAAGAATAAGAAATCAGGAAGGGGGCAAATAGTTTTTCACACCACTGTATATAGGTTTATTATATAGTTTTTGCCCATTAATCTGACAACACCTGTGACTCACCCACGTTTTCTGATACACACAGCCAGAGTTTTCTGGCTACGCGAGTGTTACACATGATAAAATATAAAGGCTCACTGTGTTAACATTTACTTAAACATAACATTTGCTTAAATTCGATGGAACTAAGAAACCCCTATATTGAAGTTCTAAATTTGTACTGTAATTTTAGTACTGTGATGATAAATTCGTTTAATGTTTCACTTGTATTTTATAAGGTTTTCGCCGGCGGTGAATCAGCGCAACGGGGGTGCTGGAAAGTGAAAATGTAATTTGTTAAAATGTTTTTATTATTTATTAAAGAACATTATGATGATTATAACAGCCTACTGCATTTAATTCTTATAATAACGCAAAAACACATCGACATCTGCTGACGCAGTAGCACGGTCTGACAATGTTTTATTTTGATGGTAATTAATTTTAGTTTTTTTCAGTTAATAAATTTACTACAAATTTAAAGAACACAAAATATAAGATAACGAAAAACATACATGCGTAGCTTTTATAATTATAAGCTACACATGATAAATAATTATATATCATGTTTTATAATTATAAGCTACACATGATAAAATCTAAAGGCTCACTGTGTTAACGTTTACTTTGCTTAAATTTGATCCTAATAAGATTTAATTTAAATTCTACATTTGTACTGTAATTTTAATACTGTGATTATGAATTCGTTTAACTACAACGTTTCACTTAATTTTATCTGCTACTATGTGCAGCTCTAACAACGCGCGGCTCATTAATTCTTGAGAGAACGAACGGATGCCTGAGGCGTCAGTCTATAGTTATATAGCGCCACTTAGCGGTAGAAGCCAGCAAACGCACAAACCCAAATGCCGCCACCGTGAGGCGTGACGGTAAAACCAGAATACCGCATGAGTGACATCTGTATGTGGCTTCTCCTTACAGTCGGAGTACTGATGATGTAATGCTCTGACCTGGCGGTGTTAATGATGTGAGTATAGTGATGATTACACACGGAGAACTGATGATGTAATGCTCTGACCTGGCAATGTTAATGATGTAAGTATAGTGATGATTACAATCGGAGTACTGATGATGTAATGCTCTGATGTGAGTATAGTGATGATTACACACAGAGAACTGATGATGTTATGCTCTGACCTGGCAGTGTTAATGATGTAAGTATAGTGATGATTACACACAGAGAACTGATGATGTAATGCTCTGACCTGGCGGTGTTAATGAAGTGAGTATAGTGATGATTACACTAAGAGTACTGATGATTTGTCCCCAACTGAGCATGGGACTGAGGATGATGAGTCAGGTCACACCCTGGCACGGGCGCTTGGACAGAAGCTGACAGAGGCGTGAAATTGAACTTGCTAGGGACACAGCGACTGTACTCGGCTTGGGATTTAAGCCAAAGCATGGCTAGGGCTCCAGTAGCAATCTAATCAGTGCTGTAGGGGCCGTCATGTTGATCTTCATGCGGTGCTGAGCCCCACTCTGAACTCCCTGTACCCGGTTTATGTTTTAGGTTGAGATTTCTAAACTTAACAAGTGAGACTTGATCACAGTTATTATGGGAAATAAACAGAACTAAAACAGTCAACTGAAACACAGGACCAAAAGATCAAAACAAGGATCCCGAGTAAACAAAATGAAGAATCATGGCTTCTTTTCTCCAGGAATGAAAATAATCATCTTTGTCTTTTAGCTGTTCCCTTGCAGGCGTCACCACAGCGAATCATCTGCCTCCATCTAATCCTATCCTCTGCATCCTCTTCTCTCACACCAACTAACTTCATGTCCTCTTTCACTGCATCCATAAATCTCCTCTTTGGTCTTCCTCTAGACCTCCTGCCTGGCAGTTCCAACCTCAGCATCCTTCTACCGATATATTCACCATCTCTCCTCTGAACATGTCCAAACCACCTCAGTCTGACCTCTCTGACTTTATCTACAAAACAACCAACGTGGGTTGTCCCTCTGATGGACTCATTATTGATCCTATCCATCCTCGTCACTCCCAAAGAGAACCTCAACATCTTCAGCTCTGCTACCTCCAACTCTGCCTCCTGTCTTTTCTTCGGTGCCACTGTCTCTAAGCCGTAGAGCATCACTGGTCTCACCACTGTCCTTTACGCCTTTCCTTTTGTTCTCGCTGGTACTCTTATCGCACAACACACCTGACACTTTTCTCCACCCATTCCAACCTGCCTGTACCCGCCTCTTCACCTCCTTTCCACACTCTCCGTTGCTCTGGACCATTGAACCTAAGTACTCAAAATCCTGCACCTTCTTTACCTCTGCTCCCTGTAGCCTCACCGTTCCACTTGGGTCCCTCTCATTCACACACACATGTATTCCGTCAGAGGAATGCGGCTAACCTTCATTCTTCTGCTTTCCAGAGCATATCTCCACCTCTCCGAATTTCCTCCGCCTGTTCCCTGCTCTCGCTACAAAGCACAATGTCATCTGCAAACATCATAGTCCATGGAGACTCCTGTCTAACCTTATCTGTCATCCTGTCCATCACCAGAGCAAACAAAAAAGGGCTTAGAGACGATCCTTGATGCAGACCCACCTTCACTGTCTTAGAACTAAGACCCACATCTCACCACTGTCTTACAGCTCTCATACATGTCCTGCACCACCCTAACATACTTCACCCTAACATACTTTCTCTGCCACTCTAGACCTCCTCATACAACACCACAGCTCCTCTCTCAGCACCCTGTCGTATGCTTTCTAGACATGAAACCATATTGCTGCTCACAAATGCTCACCTCTGACCTAGCTTCCACTACTCTTTCCCACAGCTTCATTGTCTGGCTCATTAGCTTTATACCTTCTCGGCACTAATACACTTTTCCTCCATTCTTTTGGAATCCTCTAACTCTCCAAGATCTTGTTAAACAAATTAGTTAGAAACTCTACTGCCACCTCTCCTAAGCACTTCCACACCTCCACAGGTATGTCATCAGGACCAACAGCCTTTCCACTCTTCATCCTCTTCAACGCCTTCTCACCTCACTTTTACTAATATTTGCTACTTCCTGTTCCACAACAGTCACCACTTTTACTCTTTGTTCTCTTTCATTTTCCTCATTCATCAACTCCTTAAAGTACTCCTTCCATCTTCCCATCACCCTCCTGGCATCTGTCAGTACATTTCCATCTCTATCTTTAATCACTCTAACCTGCTGCACATCCTTCCCATCTCTATCTCTCTGCATCGCCAACCTGTAAAGATCCACCTTACCCTCCTTACTGTCCAATCTAGCATACAAGTCCTCATATATTCTTTGTTTGGCCTTTGCCACCTCTATCTTCACCTTACGCTACATCTCCGTGTAATCCTGTCTACTCTCTTCAGCCCTTCCCCATGTCCCACTTCTTCTTAGCTGGCCTCTTTCCCTGTATACACTCCTGGACTTCCTCATTCCACCACCAAGTCTCCTTGTCCACTTTTCCCTTATGAGATAATACACCAAGTCCCCTTCAACCTGTCTCTCTGATCACATTGGCTGTAGTTGTCCAGTCAACTGAAAGCACCTCCTGACCACCCAGAGCCTGTCTCAACTCCTCCCTAAAGACTACACAACATTCTTCCTTTCTTAACTTCCACCACTTTGTCCTCTGCTCTGCTTTTGTTCTCTTCACCTTCCTCACCACCAGGGTTATTTTACACACCACCATTCTGTGTTGTCTGGCTACACTCTCCCCTACCAACACTTTGCAGTCACTGATCTTTTTCAGATTACACCGTCGACACAAGATGTAGTCCACCTGAGTGCTTCTGCCTCCACTCTTATATGTCACCCTCTTTGCAAAGTCCACCACCATCTGTCCTTTTACATTCCTGTCCTGAAGACCAAACCTGCCCACATCACATTTTCATCACCTCTGTTCCCTTCCCCAACGTGTCCATTGAAGTCTGCACCAAACACCACTCTCTCACCTCTGGGGATGCTCTGCATCACTTCATCTAATGGCACTTTTCCACTGCATAGTACGGCACGGCATGGTTCAGTACAGCTCACTTTTGGGGGGTTTTCCACTGGGAACAGTACCTGGTACCTGGTCCTTTTTTTAGTACCACCTCAGCCGAGGTTCCAAGCGCGCCGAACCGTTACCAAAACGTGACGTGTAAACTCTGCTGGTCACTGATTGGCCGGAAAAAATTATCATTACTGCGTCACTGAACTTGCGACACGAGGCACAACAGACCCGCTAGTATTATTAGCACAGCCAGCGAAGGATCAGACGCACCTTTTTGTATGTATTAACTAAAAAAATGGCTGTTTCATGGTCTATTGAGGAAGTACAGACGTTCCTCTCGTTGGTAGCCGAGGAGCGGATCCAGCGAGAGCTTGATGGGGCGACGCGGAATGAAAAAGTTTTTCAGAAGGTCGCTAAGCTCTTGGCTGCACACGGCTACCATCGGACTTACAAACAGTGTAGGGACAAGTTAAAAAAGTTTTTAAAAAATGAAGAGCGACTACAGAAGTATAACGGACCACAACAGCCGGAGTGGTTCAAACAGGCGGTCGTGGAAGTGGTTCGCCCAAATGGACGCAATCTACGGAGGCAGACCAACGAGCAATGGAAGGGAGGGTGCCCTGGACTCGGCCACGCCATTGTTGTTGGAGAACACGATCGAGGATGGTACGTTGTGTTTTTATAACGCTTGAAATCCTAACTTTTCTGGTTTTATTGACCGTCGATTCTTATTTTATATCGCAATTTGACTGTAAAATTATGGACTAATGAAGCACGAAGTCCTAGTAGCTAACATGTATCAGTGGTAGTGCTATTGTTCATGATGTTAATGTTTTTTTTTGTTGTGTTGCAGTAATTTGTGCATTCCCAACTGATTAGACAAACTTTGCGTTTCAGACTCATTGTCCACGATCGATTCACTTGCACTTTCTACATGCAACGACGACGACTCTTCTTCCCAAGCGGTGCTAGCAGCGTCTCCAATCAAGCATTCCTCAATGTTATGGGGATGCTTGTCCAGGCAATGAGTGGCCGACGGGAATAGAACTCTCTTGCTGACTAATGCCATAGGTGTTTGTTTTTGTGTTTGTTTTTTGATAATGTTTGCACTACATGTCTGCACACTGTTAACAGTTTCTTCTGTTAACGTTAAAATTTATTTTGTTCTACTTGTCTGTTGTATGTCCGTTGTGCACTACGTACATGTGCACACTGTTTAAAGTTTACAGTTTATATTTTCACTACTTATATTTTTACTTTTTGCACTTTGTAGATTTTTAGTGTTTTCTGGTCATATTTTTACCTGTAAAATTGTGTTGTGCTTCAATAAAAACAATCTGATCAAATACGTGTAGCCCAAGACCACAACCACGAACTCTCAACCACAACCACGAACTAACACAATCTTTTCATAATTAATCAAATCTATCAATCCCTTTACATCCATGAACACTATGGACAATTACACGCTCACCTTCCTTCATATCTACACTACATGTTGTACATTCACATCCTGGACCATTGCACAAAGACACTTTAATAACTTTGCACACCTACCTTCACAACTACACTACATGTTTACATTTACATCCTGGACCAGTGCACAAAGTCACTTTAATAACCTCTGCACAAAGACACTTTGTTCTTTGCATATTTGCACACCCAAATGCACATCATATTTCTATGTACAGTATATTTCTATTTTTATGCACATCATGTTTCTATTTTTATTTTTAGTTTTATATTTTCCTAGTTTAATTTAATTTTTCTATTTAATTTCTATCGTATTCTTTTATTTATATTTATTTCTTATTTGTAAACTTTAATTCTCTTTTAGGGTCAATGGCAGTCGTATAATGCATTTCACTACATTTCGTACTGTGTATGTTTGTGTATGTGACAAATAAAATTTGAATTTGAATTTGAGACTATATTACAGATTTATTATTGTATGAGCAGGTAAAGTACCTCCTGATAAAGACAAATGGTTAATGCCGCCACAATACAAACCAAAAAAAAACAAGGAATACATTGTAAAGTTTGAAATGGTGTTTAAAAAATTTATTAATAATACACTTTACAGAACATGCTACGTGAATAGTTAGCTACTCAAGTAATGCATCAGACCTGCATCGACATCCCTGCCCTCCTCCTCTACAGCCTGTGGCACTGCCACCACAGTCTCTGCTGCTGGGGGTAAATCCCAAGCATTCTCATAGGCCTCACCATGACTCTCACAAAGGTTATGCAGAGCACAACATGTCAGCACCATGGACTTCACAAGGTTGACAGCACAGTCATTTTTCATAATGCATCGCCATCTTCCTTTTAATCGACCGAAGGCATTTTTAACAACTACGCGAGCTGGTTAACGAATTGTGCAGATTGCTGCACAGAACTCCTGAACACACCGACACACAGTTGTTATGCTTACACCTTTCTTTAAAGGTACACACAGCTCCATCGCTGGACGCAGTTTGTTGCATAAGTGGATGAATGTTTCTTCAGACATTCTAAAGTTCTCCAGCCACTGAGTGTTTGTAAAACCGGGAACAATCACATCCCACCACTCTGAAGCACGATCTGTAATATACAGAATCTGCATTTTAATGTAACACTGGCAGTTAAGTTTATTATATGCTTAGCAACAGTGATAAAAGTTAGCTAGTGATGTGCTTTTATTAGATGCTTACCCTTGCGCGTCGTCGAGCTAACAAGTTGTCGGTGTCTTTGTGTTGTTGTTCGTCTTGCTGTTAAAAACATCCACATGCCGAGAATGAAGAACACCATTCCGTCGATATGCTCCATTGTTGTGTGTTTGTTGTGGCACGTTTAGATGATGTCACGGCAGTAGAGGCAGCGCAACTACAGTAGGTTGCCAGACAGTCTGCGACTTTTACCATCGTCGCGCACGGCAACTGCATTTGAGTTTGTGCGTTTGCTGGCTTTTACCGCTGAGTGACGCTATATAACTACAGACTGACACCTCATGCCTTACTTTGTTCTCTCCAGGATTAATGAGTCGCACCTCGGCTAGAGTCGCATGTAGTTGCAGATAAAATCAAGTGAAACATTGTAATTAAACAAATTCATAATCACAGTATTAACATTACAGTACAAATTTATATTTACAATTATTTTAAAAATATTTTTAGGATTGAATTTTAGCAACGTAAACGTTAACACACTGAGCCTTTAGATTTTATGTGTAATTAGAAAAGCTACACGTGTAGGGTCATCATCTTTTATTTTGTGTTCTTTAAATTTGTAGTAGATTTATTAACTGAAATAAATTAAACTAAACGCCCATAAAATTAAAACACTGTCAGATTAATGTGCAAAAACTATACAGTAAAACTATATAAGCTACATAGCCTTTATAAGACTCTAATTTTATTTAGGTGCGCTCACAATGACGAAAAAACTTTATGATTTTGTTAAATAAAGAAAGTAAACAGGGTGCGCTATTCTGTATTGTTTTCAGTGAACTTGAGCGCGTCAGAAAAAGAGCCGAGACTCCGTGTATACTCGCCTCACAGACGTGAAAAATATATACTTATAGAAACCAAAATGTCTGCTTTTATATAAACTAATGAAAAACTAATTATTAGATTATGTAATTCATATGAAAAGTGAATTGTAGGCGCGTTCACTTGTGCGCAGACGTCGAGATCACATTATCACCATCAGCACAGCCGAAACCAAAGAAATCACTAATTTATTAATTAATTATTAAAATGGTCAGAGTGAGTTTCATTGCTGTTTTTCCCGAAGCATTCATAATCATTGCTCTACTTCTGCCGGTGCGCTCTGGAAAACTTTACGCGCGCTGATGCAGGATCACATACACATACATACACACACATACATACACACACACACACATACAGTGGGAGCCACGTCAAACAGCCGCTTGGAGCATGATAAGTCCATGACAGGACCGTGACAGGACCATAATCGATCCGTGCACGGAATGTGATCCCCCGCGATGACGTAGTTAACTAAGCCCCGCCCCATAAACGCCCCCATGCGCTTTCTAAAAAGATGGTTGCAATGCTGTATAATTCCGCCAGATGGAGCATTGACTGCTTCAGTTAACTGCAGTGTCCAAGCAGCCGGTTACTATATTTAATATATATAACATAACTTACGTCAACATAGTTTCATAAATAGATGATGTGGTAAAAAAGAGGGATAAAAAACGATTCATAAAACAGATTTAAATAACTCAAAACACAACCCATGATGCTTATGCTATTTTTAATTAATGATTAATTTAATTAATTAATAAAACTACTTATTGCAATATTTTTCACGACATCATTAATAATCCTTAAAGACACGGTAACATCTGTAATTTATCTATACTGGTCGTTGGAGGTACGGAATACAAATGCGGGCTATGTACAGTATTTTACATTACGGTGTATTTTATCTATTTCCGTTTAATAGAAAACGGTAGATAATATTTTGCTGCAAAGTAAAGCTTAAACTTCTGCTTGAGTTTGTTTCCGTTATATTTTTGATGTTTTCGCCTATGTTTTTTTTTTCGCTGATAGTCAAAAATTGGCATAACAAATCGATTAATAATGCATAATATCTGGAACAAATATCTGCCCATACGGATCAGTATGTCTTTAGTCATTTAACCAGTATAACGTCCCCCCATCAAAGATCTGATGGGGCATTAATCACTTATCACTACGGTGAATAGATGCGGCAGCAGAGACAGATTAAATCCCCATAAACATTCACACTTGAACACAATAATAACAGAACTAAACAGTTCCAGAGGGTCAGCACCTGTTATCGCAGGATCACCTACAGGATACTACTGTAATTTTACTGCTTATATATTTTTTCCATAGTTTCATTTGGTTTTACGCGATTTCATGTTTTATTTGTTTGTGTGTGTACGTGTGTGTGTGTGTGTGAGAGAGAGAGAGAGAGAGCGCGTGCGCGAGAGAGGGCTTATATTGTGATTTATCCAAGGTTACTAAAGCCTGTCTTACTACTACTAATAAAAATATTTAAATGGAACCCATGGGTCTCAATCACAAAATCAGCCAACGCTGTAAACAGATGACAAGACAAATTATATAGGCTACTCTGAAACGTTAATTTGAACATTTAAAAAATATATATTAAAAAAAAAACATAAATATAAAAACAATCTACTATTATTGTCAGGGTCAAGTTTACGGGGCTTCTTAGTCTTTCGTTAATTTTACTTCTAACTCGAAACCAATGTGGCTTATTAAAGATGCACTGTTTTATTGGACATGGCTGTTTTGTAATGTTCTACAAAATAAACACTGTCTACGGTTCGAATATACTGTGAACGTCTCAAAGTCACGTCTCTAGATCCTTCTGCAGTAATGTTATCGTGGTGTAAATTATTAACGTATCGATGTATTTCACTTGCAGACAAAATAGTCTAGTAACGAAAGTAATGAATTTGTCACTACTTTTCTCTTACGCAGCACGGCTAAAAAGATAATAAAAATGACACCAATCCTGTCATGATGCTACCCTGTCCATACACAACACTGGCTGGGGAGATGAACTCAGACTTTCCAAAACTTACTATTATTTCATTAGATGAAATTAAGCTAGAATGAAGAGAACAGAAGTGAACTCCCCTCTGTACAATATCTAAGTAGAGTGTAACTGGAGCAGCCACAAAATGCCCCCCGTCTAACTCTGATCTAAGCTCACGGACACCAAACCTGCAGCACTTTGGTGTATTTCTTATTATCTTTTTAGCCGTGCTGCATAAGAGAAGAGTAGTGACAAATTCGTTACTTTTAATAACGTGATGTTTGATTGGATATTATATCATTTCCAAGTTTGATAGTGTGGATTTTAGAGTGCATTATACGTGCGATGCGAAAAGGAAGTAAATAAACACGTAGCAATGCAAAGAGGATAGAGCTGCGAAATATTTAAGCAATATAAATTCAACAAAGTGTGATCATATTGGTTGTTGTTGCTGCTGTTTAGGTAATTTGTTCCATCGTGTTACTGAACGCAACTGTATTCACAAGCGTAGGCAAAGAAAAAACACTCGCTAACGCGTTTGAATGAAAAGGGGCGGCGGCTTTTCTTTGAAGATAGCGATTGCGTAATGGGGGGCAGTCCGTGGCGGGGGGAGGCGTTTTAGGGCATTACACACCTCTGAACGTCTTTTGTCTTGTAAATGATTATCTTCGTTCACCTTCCAATCCCCCACAGCGCACACACTCTGTATACTGTTGCTATGTCTGTTGGGGCACTTGGTTATACAAAGCACTTTAATGTATGAAACACTTACTTCCTGGCTTGTTTTATTTTAAATATTGCTTATTACCTTTTCCCGCAAAATAAACATTAAACATAAACAACATCTTATCATTGTGTAAATTATTAACATATTGGTGTCTTTTAATTAAGGAGAAAAACAGACCCTGCGCTTGTGTTTAGGACTGATGCTGAACAGCTGTGTTCATAGGTTTAATCAACGATTTACAAGACAACAGTTAAAGCGTTTGTGGATGAGAGGTGTGTGTGCGCTCCTGTATTTCTCTGTTGCTTTAACACAAACATTTGGGCACAGACAAGTAAGTCTGAAGTACCCCTCCCCCCCGCCAAAAAACACACACACACACACACACACAGAGCAATTAGCACCATGTCATAGTCAGTATTCTCCACTAAGGTTTCTTACCTTCCACTCCTTCTAAGTTTGTCTTTGCTCTTTTGATGGAGTTCTTAAAACCCCCCCAAAAAATTTATACTGAGAAAAATGTTAAAGAGAATAGAGAGAGACTGAGAATAATGGTTATAATCACAAACACAAACTAGCACAGATACATATGACCAAGTGTTATGTAATAATAATAATAATAATAATAATAATTATTATTATTATTATCATTATTATTATTATCATTATTATTAGCCCAACTCTTTGACTATTTAAAACAACGTCGGTTCCCATTTTTTGCACATTGAAGTTGTTGGTTTAAGTAAATGTATTTTTAAATACACAAACAATCCCCCAACAATTAAAACACGCACACATGACTTTAAAAATAAAATTTATTCTTCCAAAACTAGTAAAAGGTAAAACAATAATTTGTATTGAACAGGTGAAAACATGTTTAATTTTTGCTTAAAGGTCATTAAAATACCCGGATAACACCAGCTGCTTATCAGTCTCTATCTGGTTCTTTTATATTAAAATATCATTTTAAAAAAATATTAAAGATGGAACTGTTTAATTCTTTGTTTCCCCCCTAAAGTATCAGACGTTTTGCAATTCTATGTTCAGAATATACAGTAGACCTGACCAAACATCATTCTAAAGCTGTTGCACTGTGACGTCATCCCTCCTACAGTTCCCTTTAACAGCTTGTTCAGGCTCCTCCAGTATCTCCAAAAGGCCAACCGTCATCCGTCTGACCCCCCAATCCTCCACAGCGGAGCTCTGCTTAAAGACAACAGGAGAATTTAGTGAAGACAAAGATAAATAAACTTCACAGAATATCTAGTTGTAATAAATATAAAAGATATTAGTAAACCTACACCACAGAGTGTGTAAAATACTGTTTTGGAGAATTCTGGAATGTAAATAAACTGGGCTAACTTTAACCATTGAACTTTGTTAGTGTTAACCCCGGTCTGTCTGTATTATTGTCTGCATTAAATTAACCGAGAATTTACTTAATGCGCTTTTCGTACAAATAAGTTAGGCGATATAACACTCATATATATTAGTTCATCTCTGAAGCCAAACTATAACTTCCCGAGTACTAAAGCCCCCCTCACCTCCCCACACACACACCTCCCCACACACACACACCTCCCCCCCCACACACACCTCCCCCCCACTCTAAGCGCTCGCGCTACCGCGCAAAGTCACGGCCAAATTGAGAAAAATATAAACCCGGTTATAAGTGTTTAGCTCGCGAGCTCCTGTACATCTATCCTCAGCTTGTGTCCTTCATGAACTGCATCAAATTATATTCACAGATATAACCTGCAGATTAACTCTTACCCAAAGAATAAATAAATGCTGAATTTATCCAGACAACACGCGGTCAGACTCTAAAGGCATTTTTATAAAGCACAAACACTCTTCATCCGGTAGTGCAGCGTTTGTAATAGGGACATTAATAGTATTTTCGAAGCTTTAGTGTCTTTTTTAGTTAAAGAGGAGTGACATTGTGAGTTTGTGACACTGACAGTAAGCTGTAATGTTAACTCCAGACTTGGTAAACAGATCATTAAGTTATCTAAAGTTACATCTGACCGCTGCTGGTGCTGCCAGTGATTTTCAAAACGGCCAATAAAAAACTAAACTGGGAAATAAACTGTAAACTAATCCCAAACAAATTTTATAAATTAAAACACCACTTACCGCGAAATAGTCCATTAAGCCGCCATCTTCATCTCTAGTGCAGTTTGGCAGCGTCAGTTCGGCGGGGGTGGGAGCGGGTTGTTAAAATCACGTGATTGCAACTCAGCGCAGCTAAATTGCTGGCTTGTGTTAACGTGTCCTTGAGAACGAAGCGCCATCTAGTGGTGGAACCAGGTAAATGCATAAATAGAGCTTGAATGGGCGTGTTTACTGTGAAATCTTGACACGCCTTTCTCGAAGGAAAAGGAGGGGGGACTACGGCGTGCATAGGGCAGCCGTACGCCATTCGTACACCATTCACACTGCCGCGGCTATTTGGCGTGGCTCCATCTGTACATACACACACACATACATACATACATACATACACATACAGGTACGTCTGTATGAATAAATTGTTTAAATGTATGTATCTCATTGCTGTGCTGTTTGGGGAGGGACGTGCTAATTGTTGTCTATAAAAATGTTACTTAGCTAGTTAGTTTTTTGTGTTTAGTTTTTTTGTTAATTTATGTTGTAATTTATGTTGTAATTTATGTTAGGTCTCTCTGTCCTGTCTCTGCTAGCCAGCTAACTAGGCCTCTTGGTTAGCTAGTTTAGTGTCTATGTTAATTTATGTTGTAAGTTTATGTTGCATGTAGCACCTTGGTCCTGGAGGAACGTTGTTTCGTTTCACTGTGTACTAACTGTATATGGTTGTAATGACAATAAAGCCTACTTGAACTTGGAATGACGATTTGGTCTGCTGTGTGTGTGTGTGTGTGTGTGTGTGTGTGTGTGTGTGAGAGAGAGAGAGAGAGAGAGAGAGTGAGTGTGTGTTTGTGTGTGTCAACTTATCAATGAATTAATA
Source organism: Clarias gariepinus (assembly GCF_024256425.1). NCBI lineage: Eukaryota > Metazoa > Chordata > Actinopteri > Siluriformes > Clariidae > Clarias > Clarias gariepinus. The sequence goes on along the minus strand of NC_071122.1, from coordinate 207,410 downwards.
AAATGGCCAGTCAGTTTCCTTGCTGTTTTCCCCGACGCATCCATAATCATTAGTCTGGTTCTGCCAGTGCGGTGTTTCTTATCCCCGCCCCGTTAAAACGCCGTATTCAGACGCTCGCCAGCGAGAGGTTGTGCGCGCGCAGTCCATTACAAAGCAAACATATGTTAATTTACAATAAAGCAGCTCACACCGGCGTGCGTTTTGCACAGCTCCGCAAAGACAGCGCTTATTTAACACGTATAAATGTGTGTTCGTGGTATTTCTGGCGCAGATAAATCTCTTATAAATCTCTCGATTCGACAGGAAAGAGCGCACACGTGCCATGTTCTCTTTGCTGTTTGAGTTCAGCTTCGTGTAGATTCATGCCACAAGTCATTTTATCAAACAAACATTATTACGTTGTGCTCGGACCATAAGCGTCTGTGGATTCCAAAATTGACATTTTTACAGTTTTTTAATTACTGGAATGGAAGAGATAGAAAGTTTCCTTATCATAACACGCCTTATATTGTTTTATATAGTTTCTCCAAATGTGTAAAGGTGAGAACAGCTGATTCACACCTGGGGAGGGTGATTTGTTTGCATTTGAATGTGTCTGCTGTGTGTGTGTGAGAGAGAGAGAGAGGGGTGTCGAGAGGTCTTACATACTCATGAAAAGTCATGGATTATTCAGTGAAACATACTGTAGGCTCTGCTGAAAAACGTTAGGCACATCAGTCACTTTACCCCAAATAAAAATCTAAGTGGCTCTGGATAAGAGCGTCTACCAAATGCCTAAATGTAAAAGGAGGTAAAATGAATAAAGCGAGATGCGTGTTTCTTAGCCCCACCATCGTGAACACAGCGTATTCAGAGAAAAGTGCCCCTGCGAGAGGTTGTGCTCAGACCACTCAGCTCCTGGAGATTTTAAAATTGACATTGTTACCGTTTTTTAATCGCTGGAATGGAAGAAATAAATTGTTTCCTCATCATAACATCCCTTGTATTGTTTTTTATCACTCTATACACAACCCGTGATTTTTATGCTATTTTAAAGATGGGAAATACAAATTGAATATTTTTTTGTTTTTTATTTTCATTTTCTACAAAATATTAACTTTCAATATTTAATAAAAAATACCAAAGAAGATTATTGTGTATAGAGTGATTACAACCAATACAATTTATGTTATAATAAGGAAAATCTTAATTTTTCTATTCCAGTAAAACAGTAATAAAGTCAATTTTAGAATCTGGAATCCAGTAGATAATATTTGCACAAATTTTAAAAGAGATTTTATGTGTGAAAAGCTACAGGCGTAGGGTCTTGTGTCATCTTATATTTTGTGTTCTTTAAATTTGTAGTAGATTTATTAACTGAAATAAATGAAAATAAACGACCATAAAATTAAAACATTGTCAGATTAATGTGCAAAAACTATATAGTAAAACTATATAAGCTACATAGCCTTTATAAGACTCTAATTTTATTTAGGTGCGCTCACAATGACGAAAATGATTGTGTATAGAGTGATTACAACCAATACAATTTATGTTATGATAAAGAAAATCTCCATTTCTTCTATTCCAGTAAAACAGTAATAATGTCAAGTGTAGAATCTAAAATCCAGAAGATAAAATTTGCAGAAATTTAAGGCCTGAATCACTGCAGGTCTTCAAAATCCAGGTCTTAAAGTGGGGAGGGGTGCATTTCATTTATCTAAATGTATAGGTGAGAACAGCTGATTCACACCTGGGTAGGGTGAATAAATTGTATTTGAACATTGCCTGCCATTGTTAAGCAAACACAGTAACACTAACATCCCAGGACAAATAGGAATAAGAGCCCCTGATTAAACGGCATAGATATTATTAAATATTACAACAAAATTCCCCAGCAATCGGGAAAACTTTATGCGTGCTAGAAGAGGAGATAAACAACAATAGCCCACATTTAGCGTGTCAGAAAATGAACCAAAACTCCGTGTATACGTGAATTATTAAAATGGTCATTGTGAGTCTCCTTGCTGTTTTTCCCCCCCACCACATTTTTTTTACTTTATGCCTGCAGCTGAGCGCTGATTAGATTACGAAGTTAAAGACGTGGATCACGATATGTCACGGCGTGCGCCCAAATATACTATCGCTTCTCGCTCACTCCGTAGGCTCCCTAGATAGGCGGCAGGTATGTAAAGGGACGGAGGCGCCTATTCGGGCCGGCTGGCGATAATTAACGTTAGGATCTCAGGCTCCGCATTATAAAAACAAGGCGCGGAGTTAAGGTCGGGAAGTACGTGATGCGGTGGAGCAGGCTGCCTCCGCGTGCTCCGTTCTGCCACTCTGCCCACTGCCACCAAATTAAATTAACAAATATTGTAAGTAAACAACAATAGCCCACCTTTAGAAATTCTTTACAAGGCTGCGTTGGGCCGGTGTTATGCGCAGAGCGCCGGGGGATGTAGCCTACTGAAGTTCAAATCTCCGAAAACTACACCTGTGACACAATAACAGTAATATTTCAAACATTTTGCAGGCTGATGTTTGGAGAAACCAGAGAATAAAGAATAAACCAGTTGTTGGGTCAAAATAACCCAACCAGGTGTTCATTTGTAAATGACTCACTACATCTGACCCAACATGAGATACACAACAATGTGTTTAAAGTACCCGAAATAACCCAGAATTTTGACCCAGCATAAAGCACCCAACGATGTGTTTACAGAAACAACACAGCATTTTTAGTGCGTCTTTTTTGAGTTATTGTAATGTTTTATTCTGAAAGTCTATTTTACCAGTTATTTCTATATTTAAAGTTTGATTTATTTTTGAATTAATTTTTTAACATAACAATAAACAGTTACAAACAGAGATATAACAGTTCATTCTTTGTACAAATAAAATGATCAGCTAGTGAACGTGATCGTCTGTCAAAACAACATTTAACCAATGTTTGGTTTTTTTACTCATTATTATACAATAAATATCAATATCTCTGGTTCAGATTTTTTATTTTTGTTGTATAAAGTTTTCAGATGTGGAAATTACAATCACTGCAGTATTTCTTCTATACAACATATTGTTAAGACTTTTTTATTGACTTAATTATATTTTAAACTGCGTAAAGTAAAAAAAGGCCCCTTTGCGCCACCTGGCGGTCATTTCACGAATGACTTTAAAATGCAACTGATTTATTTTGGCTGCTGCCGTTTTCCGACGGCGGTGAGCGCAACGGTAATAGGCATTCTGGTTGTCCACCTACTGTATGACGACACGTGAATAATCACGGCCACTCTAAAGCGGTACTAAACTGCAGTGGAAACGCAAACTGAGTCGAACTGAGCCGTGCGGTGCCGTGCCGAGCCGAGTCGTACCACGCAGTGGAAAAGCGCCATAAATCACTACAGAATTTCTCCTTCTCTTCTAACCCACATCCTACCTGTGGGACATAACCACTAACAACATTGAACATTATTTCTTAAATTTTGCAGTATATTAGCATATAATAACATATGATCTATGAAATAACAGGTAAATACCATATTACTTTACTTTAAGCTGCACATCTCTTTACCATAAATGTAAATGTTTAATAACAACACTATCTGCAAATTAATTTTAACTTTAAGCTCTGAATGCATGGTTAGGGTTAGAGCACCTGAGTCCTGTTCAACACTATCAGTTACAGGAAAATGTCACACTTGGAGAAAAAGATGCTGACGCTGATTAATTTCCTCATGACAGAAACGAAGCAGCTGAGAGTTACAGGCCATTTAATTCTCCATATTGGAAATTGGATACCAAACAAAAGAATTCTAAATGTTCATTGTGTGTGTGTGTGTGTGTGTGTGTTTGTGAGAGAGAGAGAGAGAGAGAGAGAGAGAGAGACTTACCCACACTGGGAGGAACGTTCTCCATGTGAGCCTCCAGTCTGCTGTTTCTGCTTTCAGAGTTCTCACTGATGTTCACCGCAAGGAAAGAAACACCAAACTCATGATCATTTACCACCCCGATCACACTGGCACGAGCCCTGCGAAGATTCTCACACACACACACACACACACAGAGACATACAAAGAGAACGAGTAGACATACTGTAAATATGACGGCAAAATGTTTTTCTATTATTCACTCACTCATCGTACACACTGGACAGAGTGCCAATCTATCACAGGGCACACACACGTACACACACACACTATGGGAAATCTGGGAACACCAGGTAGTCCAATCTGCAGGTCTTTGAACTGTGGGAGGAAACCGGAGAACCCAGAAGAAGCTCACTTAAACAAACAAACAAATGAATAAACAACGAACCTGAACAAATGGACGTCTGGCACTGCCTGGACTCTGTATCTGGACCCTCACATGTTGCTCCTCCATTGGTCGGTGCTGGGTTGTTGCAAAGTCTAGTCCGCTGTTGGAGGCCACGCCCACATGTGACACTGCAGGGCCCCCACTGCTCCCAGTGAGAGTAACCTCCTGCAACTGCAGCACAAAGAGTAACACATTCAACTGATAACTGATAAAACTGATTATTGATCAGACTGGCTACTAAACATAGTGACTATAACATTAATAGAGAATGCAGTGATAAACATCTCACCCTGTAGTTTCAGAGATATCGTCCTCTCTGTAACTCCCACCTCATTTTCAGCAACACACCGATACTCTACTGAATCCCTGTTCTAATACACACACACACACACACGATTATTCTATAGTTCAGTGCAACAGTACTCAGTGATGGCGGTTTGTAATGAACTGTCCTGTACCTATATATATATATATATATATATATGTGTGTGTGTGTGTGTGTGTGTGTGTGTATGTGTCTGCTGGGGTGTTACCGTGACACTGTACAGAATGAGAGAGCCGTTATGGAGACGGTGAAGATGCTCAGTGACCTGCAGCAGACGGCCGTCTTTATACCAGCGCAATACCGGAGCTGGACTTCCTCTAACAGGACAATCCAACATAAGCACAGAACCACGAGAGACAGTCTGAGACAAATGGCTGTCTCCTCTCAGAACTGGAGGCTCTATAGAGAGAGAGAGAGACAGAGAGAGAGAGAGAACTGTGAGATCAGAGGCCACAAACAGTGAGAGACCGTGAGACAGAGAAGCAGAGAGAAAGTCTCCCTCACTTTCCTCACCTGTGATGCGGATGAATTTCCGTTCTTCTCCGAGTCAATCTTGGGTTCTGGAACTCCTTGAGCTGAACACGGCAGTAGACTCTGGAAGCCCTGGATGACGGACACGTCCGACTCAACAACGAGAATCTTGGGAGGAACTTAAAAAGCCAAAACATTGCAACATTTACCACCAAAATACATCTCAGCAGTTTTGCAGTGAAATACAGCGTGTGTGTTCTGACCATGCACACTCAGCGTGATGTCACGGCTCGCTCTCCCCGCGCTGCTCAACGCCGTGCACGTGTAAACACCGGCATGTTTGAGTTGTCCGTTTTTAACGTGCAGTGTTCCATTGGTGAACATCATCAGGTCGGCTCCGCCCCTTACAGCGCCACCCAATTTGTGCCACTGCAGCTCGGGCTCCGACTGACCGAGCGCTGAACACGGGACGCTGACAGACTCACCAACACTAAGTGTGTATTCATCACGAGGTACAGAAATAACAGGAGGAACTGCGGAAAAACACAAACGCACAGACACACACTTATTATACACACACACACAACACTACAATTCAGCACATACTGTACCAGCATACACACTATACAGTTATTCTGGTTTACACACTACAGTAAAATGTTTGTTTATACTCAGTGTATGTTTACTCTGTAATAATAAATAAACAAGTGTGTGTGTATAAATGAGGTACCCTGGAGGATGAGCTGTGTTTTGCTCTCTGTGGTTCCACCTGTATTTTGTGCCTGACACAAGTACGTTCCTGTGTCACCCAGCGTGACCTGAGATAGTCTCAGAGTTCCATCAATTTTGAAAAATACTGTATATAAATTTTTGGTCATACCGCCCAGCTCTACTCACTATGCACTCAAAATATCCTTCATCCTCCAAAGACGGAGAAAACGATGAGGACAGACCCTGAAGACATCAACCACACATGTACCTGTGTGTGATTTACCTGTACGCTCCAGAGTGTGTGTTTAGTGCTTGTCCGTTCCTCTTCCAGCTGACTTGACAGGGACACCTGAACTCTCACAGGTTAAAACAGCCCTCTGGCCCTCATGGTTACGTTATAAGGGCCGGGGTTGATGGAGGGAGCAACTGTGAGGAGAATACAGCAGTTAGTACTGCAGCTTACACACGCCATGACCCACTCACACACGCCGTGACACACTCACACACGCCGTGACCCACTCACACACGCCGTGACACACTCACACACGCCGTGACACACTCACACACGCCGTGACACACTCACACACGCCGTGACACACTTATGGCAGGAAATTTTACATTTGTATTTTGTTATTCATCTGAACAGTCAAGGGTTAAGGAACCTGGGACTCTCCGATCAGTAGTCCAATGCTATAACCACTGAACGACCATAGTGGTGTGTGTGTGTGTGTGTGTGTGTGTGTGTGTGTGTGTGTGTGCGTGTACCGTAGACTCTAAGCTCCACGCTGCGCTGGTCTGACCCCGCCCCGTTAGACACGCTGCCGGAATAACGGCCTGCGTCACTGAGCTGCACTTTTTCCATTCGCATCGATCCGTCCGGCAGCAAAACAATCCTGAAAAGGAATTTAAACGTCGTTCGCTTTAAACGTTTCCTCAAAGGATTCTGGTGAAGTAAATACATTATAAAACTGTTTAACCTTCTCATCAAAGAAATAAATTTACCTGTTGCCAAGGAGAACTGGGACTCCAGTTCTTTCAATCTTTCCTCCAGAAGACCGTGGGGGCGAAGTCTCCCTCCACCTCACAAGGCAGCACCACCTTCTGATTGACATGTGCAGTGACCAATGAGCTGCCGTCTCGGATGACTGGGAGCACTAGGGGAGGGTCCATGATGTTATCACATGTAAGATACATGTAAGTTCATATGAATGGGTTCTGTGATAGGATTCACCAGTGCAATTTATTGAACTTGGAGTAAAAGCTTTGGCACCCAATGGTTATTTAAGCACATCAAGAAGTTAATTTAATATAGAAGAAAAAAAAGTCCATTGTTTGGCTGAAACTGTGAGAGTATTCAGGAATAACAAACAAATTTTTCATTAATTTTTTATTTACACTCACCAAATGAAATAATGAATGAAATAACTGATAAACATAAGGTAAATGCTGATTGTGTTCTTTAAATAGTTTTTATGAACTCACTGAGGATCTGTATGTTAAACTGCAGACTCGAGCTGCCAGCCATGTTGGACACGACACAGCTGTAAAGTCCTCCGTCCTCCATCCTCACGTCACCGATCTCTAAATACTGACCCTCAGCAAGGCTCTGGATCCGACCTCCCGACTGAACAGAGACACAGAAAGAGACGAACGTTACTCAGAATAACACGGATGTACCTAATGGTCTGATGTGATTCCCTCTGTGTATTTATTTCTACCTGAAGTTTAACACCGTCTCTGTTCCACTGAATCTCTGTTCCGACACTACAGGGTCACATGACACTTAAAGGGCACAGACACAGTTGTGACATCACTCGACCCCAGCAGTGTGGGAGGAGCTGCAGAAGGAGAAACACAGGAAGTAAAACATGCTGGAATCGTCGCGGACCAACGCTCACCTGTCCCAGGTAAATTCTCGGCGGGAGAATTCTCCTACAACCTCAACCCCGCATGCTTTTCTGCCCAGGTCCAGCGCACCGAGGACGCAGCCCGTCCAGGTTTCCTTCAACCCGGCGCCGGGATACCACGAGGCCTGGATACTGCAGCAGCGGAAGACGCGCGCCAAGCCCCGGGCGAGGACCTCTCCTCCTCCGCCACCACCAGTCTTCGAGACCCGAAACCGCTTCGCTCCTTTCCGCGAGACGGCACACGACGCGCTGGTCATCGGAGACTCCATCGTCCGGCACGTGCATGCTACCACGGCTAAAGGTAAGGCGTACACACGCTGTTTACCTGGTGCACGTGTTCTTGATGTTGCTGCACAGGTGCCTGCGGCCGAGGAAGAATATTCGAGCTGTGGTTCTTCATGCTGGCATGAACGACATCAGGCTGAGGCAGATGGAGAGCCTAAAGAGGGACTTCAGAAGCCTGGTTCAGAAGGTCCGTAGCACATCGCCCACGACAAAGATCATCGTATCTGGACCACTTCCGACATTTCAGCGAGGAATCGAGAGGTTCAGTAGATTATTTGCCTTTAATGAATGGTTACAATCTATGTGTCAACAACAGAGATTACCCTTTGTTGATAACTGGAATGTTTTCTGGGAGCGTCCTAGGCCATACCACACCGATGGCCTGCACCCTCGCAGAGCTGGAGCAGCGGTCCTTTCAGACAACATCTCCAGGACACTACAAACCATCTGACTGGCGGTAAGTCATACCTTAGATTCCAATCACATCAGCCACATCACAACTCACCATACTAATAGACGCAAACATATAGCTTGTCCTATAGAAACTGTGTCTGTTCCCCGAATAGTGAGAAAAAAGAATAAATTTGTTAAATCTGCCTAAAACAATCTGATATCCATAAAACCAGAAAAAGGCCAAATAAGTAATCGAAATCTACCTCTAAAGTTTGGACTTCTCTACATTAGATCCCTCGCGCCTAAAGCACTTATTGTTAATAAAATGATCTCGGATTATTGCCTTGACGCACTCTGCCTTACCGAAACCTGGCTTAAACCAAATGAATATATTGGTCTGAATGAGTCTACTCCGTCAGGATATTTCTATAAGCACGAGCCCCGTCTAACTGGTCGCGGTGATGGTGTCGCCACTATCTACAATAATGTACTCACTGTTACTCAGAAAATAAGGCCCAGGTTTAACTCATTTGAAGTGCTCATCATTAATGTTGCACTTAATGAAATACATAATAAACCCGCGCTATATTTTACTCTGGCCACCGTGTACAGACCCCCGGGGTCATACGTCGATTTTCCTAAAGAATTTGGACATCTGCTATCAGACCTAATTGTTAACTCTGACAAAGTGTTAATAGTAGGAGACTTTAACATTCATGTAGATGATGCTAACGACACTTTAGCACTCGCATTTATGAATTTACTAAATTCCTTTGGAGTTAAACAAAATATAAATGGAGCAACTCACCGCTTTAATCATACGCTAGATTTAATTATATCCCATGGTATAGATGTCTCTAATATAGAGATTTTACCTCAAAGTGATGATATCACAGATCATCACCTCCTGATATATACTCTATTCGTAGAACAGATTAGCTGTGTCTCCCCACGTTATCAATTTGTTAGAAATATGAATCCGACTACTAAAGACAGATTCACGAGTAATCTGCCGGATCTGTCCCAAATTCTTATTAGACCCCTAAATGCAGACGATCTGGATGAAATGACTAGCAGCATGGACACTATTTTTACCAGTACATTAGACACTGTTGCTCCTATCAGATTAAAAAAAGTCAGAGATAAAACACTTGCACCTTGGTACAATAGTCATACTCACACCCTAAAGAGAGCAACCTGTAACCTCGAGCGAAAATGGAGGAAAACTAAATTAGAAGTTTTTCGAATTGCGCATAAAGACAGTATGTGCAGCTATAGACAGGCTCTAAAAACTGCTAGGACCGAGCATCTTAGCCAACTGATAGCAAGAAACCAAAACAATCCCAGGTTCTTATTTAGTACAGTGGTTTGCCTAACAAAACATAAGATGCCCGCATAGAGTATCAACCTCTAATAGTATCTCACGATCAAGTTCAGCCTATAGCTACACCATTAGATTTTCAGTGCTTTACAGGTATAGGACAGGAAGAGCTGTATAAACTTATCACCTCAGCTTAATCAACAACGTGCCTGTTAGACCCAATCCCAACCAGATTTTTAAAAGAAGTGATGCTTACAGTTGGAGAGCCACTTCTAAACATTATTAATTCTTCATTATATCTAGGTCACGTCCCTAAACCTTTGAAGCTGGCAGTTATTAAGCCGCTTCTTAAAAAATCTAATTTGGACGCAAATGAAATAAATTACAGACCGACTTCAAACCTTCCGTTCATATCAAAAATATTAGAAAAAGTAGTATTAGCTCAAATATGCACATTCTTGCAGGAAAACATCCTAGAAGAATTTCAGTCACGTTTCAGGCCCCATCATAGTACAGAAACTGCACTAGTTAAGATTGCGAACGACTTGTTTTTAGCTTCAGACCAAGGCTGCATCTCAATACTAGTCTTACTTGATCTTAGTTCTGCATTCGACACCATAGATCATAATGTTCTCATAGATCGCCTACAAAATCATATAGGTATTCAGGGGCAGGGATTAAAATGGCTTAGATCATACCTGTCTGATCGATACCATTTTGTAGATCTAAATGGAGTACCGTCTGATGTAATGCCAGTGAAATATGGGGTCCCACAAGGGTCAGTTTTAGGACCTCTGCTGTTCTCAATATACATGCCTCCCTTGGGAAACATCATTAGAAGGCATGGGATTAGTTTCCATTGTTATGCTGATGATACCCAATTATACATCTCAACAAAACCAGATGAAATACCCAAGTTGTCTAGATTAACCGAGTGTGTCCAGGACATAAAAGATTGGATGACCAATAACTTTCTTTTACTAAATTCAGATAAGACAGAGATAATACTCATTGGCCCAAAAACCAGCACACAACAGCTTTCACAATTCAGCCTGCGTTTAGAAGGATGTACTGTTACTACCAGATTAACAGTAAAAGACCTGGGCGTAATATTAGACAGTAACTTGTCTTTTGAAAATCATATTTCCAATATCACAAAAACAGCCTTTTTCCATCTTAGAAATATTGCCAAACTTAGAGGAGTATCCTATCCGTATCTGATGCAGAAAAGCTAGTTCATGCATTTATGACCTCCAGACTGGACTACTGTAATGCATTACTACGTGGTTGTCCTGCATCCTCAATAAACAAGCTACAGTTAGTCCAAAATGCAGCCGCCAGGGTTCTCACTAGATCCAGAAAATATGATCATATAACACCAATATTATCATCCCTGCACTGGCTACCTGTTCAATTTAGAATTAATTACAAAATAGTACTACTTACATACAAGGCTTTAAATGGTTTAGCTCCCACATACCTAACCAGTCTTCTGCTACGCTATAATCCACCACGTCCCTTAAGATCACAAAACTCCGGACTTCTGGTAATTCCCAGAATTTCAAAATCTACAAAAGGGGGTAGGGCATTTTCATATTTGGCTCCAAAGCTTTGAAATAGCCTTCCAGACAGTTTTCGGGGCTCAGACACGGTTTCCCAATTCAAAAGTAGACTCAAGGCTCATCTCTTTAATCTGGCATACACGTAACTCATCCCATAACCTCAACCTCATACCTTTCCTTCCCTCCCTTAGCAGAATTCTCCAACTTGTCATCTGACGAGATTCAACAGATCATCTCGTCATCTAACCCCACCACCTGTTCATTAGACCCAATCCCTTCCACAATGCTCCAGGCCATCTCACGTGACCTCCTTCCCTTCACCACAGCCATCATCAACCAATCCATATCATCTGGTCATGTTCCTGCCGCTTTTAAGAAGGCGAGGGTTATTCCCATCCTCAAGAAACCCTGCCTGGACCCATCAGAAGTTAACAACTATCGCCCGGTATCACTGCTCTCTTTTATTTCCAAAATTCTTGAAAGAACGGTTTATAATCAAATGTCTCTTTATCTCTCACAGAACAACCTTAATGACCCAAACCAATCTGGATTCAAAGTGGCACATTCCACAGAGACTGCCCTTCTGTCAGTCACTGAGAAGCTCCATGCTGCTAGATCTGCTAAACTTTCATCTGTCCTCATCCTCCTGGACCTGTCAGCTGCATTTGACACCGTGAACCACAAGATTCTATTATCTATTCTTACAAGCCTTGGAATTTGTGGAACAGCGTGGCAATGGTTTGCTTCTTACCTTAAAGATAGGTCATATGAGGTAACATGGAGGGGATCTACATCTGCCCCACGTAGACTCTCTACTGGTGTCCCGCAGGGCTCAGTACTTGGCCCTCTTCTGTTCTCCCTCTATACCCGGTCTCTTGGTAAGGTCATATCATCGCATGGATTCTCATACCACTGTTATGCAGACGACACCCAACTTGTCCTCTCCTTTCCTCCCTCTGACACTCAGGTTTCCACCCGGATCTCAGCATGTCTGGCAGACATCTCATTTTGGATGGCTGCTCATCAGCTGAAGCTCAATCTCAGTAAAACCGAACTGTTGTTTATCCCTTGTGACTCATCTCCAGGTCAAGACCTTGTGATATCCATGGACAACAACCAAATCACTCCCTCAACCACCGCCCGCAATCTTGGGGTAACCGTGGACAATCATCTGTCATTTTCCCCACACATCGCTAACCTTACTCGCTCTTGTCGATTTCTTCTTTACAATATCAGAAGAATTCGCCCATTTCTTTCTTCACAGGCTACTCAGGTGCTTGTTCAGTCCCTTGTTATTTCAAGACTGGACTACTGCAACTCACTCCTGGCAGGCCTGCCTCTGTCCACGATTCGTCCTCTGCAACTGATCCAGAATGCAGCAGCACGACTCGTTTTTAACCTTCCCAAGTTCTCCCACACCACCCCACTCCTCCGCTCCCTGCACTGGCTTCCTGTAGCTGCCCGCATCAAATTCAAAACACTGATGCTTGCCTACAAAGCCAAAAATGGCCCAGCACCCACTTACCTCTCTGCGCTAATTACACCACGCACTGCACCACGTTGCCTCCGATCCTCCAGCACTGCTCGCCTCATCCCACCATCTCTCAGGGATCGAGGGCGGCATTCATCCAGGCTCTTTTCTGTTCTGGCACCTAGATGGTGGAATGAACTTCCTCTAGATGTCCGTACATCAGAGACTTTGACTATCTTTAAACGACGACTCAAGACTCATCTGTTTCTCCAGTACTTGGACTAACCCCCCTCCCCCCCCCAAAAAAAAAAAAAAAAAAAAAAAACTCAGTTGTGTTGGACTAATGGTACTTAGTTATTAACTTGGTTAACCCAGTGTAAGTATGTATCCAATGTTGTAAACATTAAAGCACTTTTTGTAAGTCGCTCTGGATAAGAGCGTCTGCCAAATGCCTAAATGTAAATGTAAATGTAAATACTCCAGTACATCTATCCTGAATGGCAACTACGCTAATTCTCTCCATCTTTTCTGTATTTTTCTACTCATTCCGAGGCATCTGGAGATTGTGCCAGCTTCAGTAGACAAAGGCCAACCCTGCGACGTTTCTGAGGCATCCAGAGAAGGACCAGCTCCAGCTGGATTCTGCTTTATGATGGCTGGAGCTACACATCCTGCTCCTGTGCTTCCAGTGATCCAGACCCCATCTGCCCTCTGCACCTACTGACTCCCTGTGCTGAACTGGACTTCATGTTAATCTAACTTCATGCTAATCTAACTTCTGTTATATTGAACTTTCACCTGCACAACACACATGATGTTATTTCTATCTGTTATCACCCAGATGAGGATGGGTTCCCTGTTGAGTCTGGTTCCTCTCAAGGTTTCTTCCTATTGCCATCTCAGGAAGTTTTTCCTTGCCACCGTCGCCGTCACCCTTGGCTTGCTCATCAGAGACATTTCATTCATCATTCATTCATCTCATTATTATCTAGACATATTTTTCTTACACAAACACACTTCCAAATATTTTCTTTTCTTTTCTAAAAAAAAACAAAAAACAATTCTTAAATTTTTTGTGAAGCTGCTTTGAGACAATGACCATTGTTAAAAGCGCTATATAAATAAAATTGAATTGAATTGAATATAGCGCCACTCAGCAGTAGAAGCCAGCAAACGCACAAACCCAAATGCTGCCACCGTGAGGCGCCGTGGCAGTAAAACCAGAATACCGCGTGAGTAACATCTGTATCTGTTATCACCCAGATGAGGATGGGTTCCCTCTTGAGTCTGCTTCCTCTCAAGGTTTCTTCCTATTACTATCTCAGGGAGTTTTTCCTTCAGCACTGTCGCCCTCGGCTCGTTCATCAGTGACGATCTGATCATTCTGATTCACACACATTCACATTTCATACACACTTACATAATTTTCTTGATTGTGTAAAGCTGCTTAGCGACAATAACCGTTATTAAAAGCGCTGTAGAAATAAAATTTTATTGAATAGGACCTGAATGTTGCTTGGTGTAGTACACCTCTGCTGTCCTCTAGAGGGCGTCCGTCCTTTATCCAGCTCACAGTGGGTGGAGGAAATCCATCAGCAACACACTCCAACTCCAAAGCACCATTCACCGCCACCATCAGCTCCTCCCCTCTCGGAGAGCTGGATATCTTGGGAGGCTCTGAGAAAGAAACAGCAACTTACACACGTTTATATTTGTTTATTTCCTTCTGTAGATCACAAACAGAACATTAGAAACAGCAGAACTAAAGCTTCTGAGATACTGTGAGGAACAGAACAGCGGTCTGGAGCACTAGTGAGCCGCGAATGTGATGATCTGGTGAAGTCCTTTAAATCTTAAAGTGATTGAAAAGTAAGTGGTCAGGGGAAGCTGGTGTACAGAGATGGGCTGAAGATCTTCTGATCCAAAGTGAAGTGTGAGAACTGAACTGAAGACAGGACTGAGGGCTGATGTTTGAGTATCACACAAATCTCATGCTTCCTCAGATGATTACGTTAATACACCGTTTATCAATCATCTGGCGACATTGTGGCTCCTACCTAACACAGTAAGGTTGAAGGTGTTGGTGCTGGCTCCAGCCGGGTTCTATGCAGTGCAGCTGTAAAGTCCAGCATCCTCACGTTGAACATTTAGCAGCTGGAAGCGAGTTTCCCCTGCATCGTGCACCAGCATGTTTTGGTGCAGAGAGAGCGCTCACTGTCCTCCATCCAGGTGAGGGTTGGAGGTGGAACACCATAAGCCTCACACACCAGCGTCACCACCGAGTCTCGGACTATCACAATGTACTCCACTGGCTCGGTGTGCTCCACCACGGCAGGGGCTGAGGAACAGCAGAACACAGAAATGCAGATACTGAAAGTTAAAATGAAACTTGCGGCTCTGAGATAACGAGAGGAAACGCCATCAGGGTTTATTACCGGAAACCTTTGTTGTGGAAATTGATTGAAGACCCAGGCTTTGGTTTCAGAAGATCACGACCTTTATTTATCATGCAATAACGGCCGGGGGAGACTGCAGAATCGCAACACTGTCCCGTCGGCTCCCCACTTATATAGTCAACCAGGACAAAAGAATTTATTCTACATGCAACGATGTCATCCTAAACATCTGGGGTTCATCAAGCTTCCCCAGTCTAGGGGCCTCAATGTATATATCAGATTGTTTATGCAAGCAGAATCTCAGGCCTATACGTGCAGCTTCGCACACACATTTCTGAATACTTTCATATGGGCTACCATTTATTCCTTAAAAGGAAGTAAAGTTACATAAAATCAAATAAAATCAAATAAAATTTACTTCCATACCTTCAGGTGGAACTGCTGTTCTGCAAATCCTGCTTTACTGCGAGCCACACAGGTGTAGAGTCCAGAGTCAGAGAGCTGCAGTGAAGAGAACCTGTATACACACACACACACAAACATACAAATATGCATTACAGTGGAACCTCAGATTACGAGCATAATTCGGCTCGTATTGCAAAACACTCGTCAACCAAAAAAATTTTTCCCATAAGAAATAATGGAAACTGGAATGGAAACATAAATACATAAAAATAATTAACACCAAATATAAAGTAAAAATAAAACAAATTAACCAGCACTTTACCTTTAAAAAAAAGTAAAAATAAATCCTGTTCGCATCCAACGACGCATGCACACAGACACAAAGTGCCAGCTGAGCCTTAAGCAGAGAGAGAAAATGGATCTTTAACCTCTCTAATGAGACTTTCTTTTGCTGTATACGCGCGCTGTACACACACACATACAGACACAAAATAAAAAATGTTTTACACACACACAGTCACAGTATTATAGTAATCAGAAGCGCTTGCGTGATACATGATACTCGGTACTTGTAAAGCAAGACAATGTTCGGTTTCCAAGTCAAAACTTATAAAAAATCTTTGCTCGTCTTGCGGAACACTCGCAAACCGCGTTACTTACAATCTGAGGTTATACTGTATTGTATTTTAAACTCTTTAAAGACACAGGCAGTGTGTGTGTGTGTTTGTGTGTGCTCTGCTCTGACCTGAGGAGTGTGTGTGTGTGTGTGTGTGTGTGTGTGTGTGTGTGTGTGTGTGGAGTGCAGGTGCACTCAGTGTGTGGAGTGCAGGTGCACTCAGTGTGTGTGCACTCAGTGTGTAAGTTGCAGTGGATTTCCGTTTTACATCCAGGTGATGTGAGGAGGAGAAACGCCGACCCCGCGACACTCCAGAGACACAACACCGTCATGAGCAGCCTGGACATCCAGCGGGACGGCGGAGTGCTTCAGTATAGAGGGAGGAACTGAAGACACACAGAAAACAATTACAATTCATAAATATTATTAATATTATTATTATTATAACAACAACTACTGGCAACTCCTGAGTTTCCGTAATTCCTGGTCTGTGTATGTGTTGTGTTTATTTGGTGATTATAGTATTAGAATTTACAGTTTATACAATTTTATTAAATTTTTATATTTACCTAAATTTTACCAGATTTTTGATAATTATAGAGTTGCTGTATGTGGTGTTTTCAGTGTTTGTTGTGTTTATCGTGTTTGAGGTGTGTATAGTGTTTATTGTGTTGGTGTATAAATGTAATGTGTAAATGTGAACCTGACCCAGCACAAAAACACTGTAGGTTCTGCTCTCCTGTCCAGCAGGACTGATGGCTGAACACGTGTATGTTCGAGAATCTTCTTCTGTTACGTTCAGGAGCGTTAACGTTAATGCACTCCCGTCCGTGGAGATGCTGTAACACACACACACACACACACACACACACAGAGACACCTAATGACTGGTCGGTGTTTGATCAGTAATCAAAGAAATATAAGTAATTGTTCAGTGGTTTAGTTATTGATAATTAGTGATTGGTCAGTGATTGATCAATAATTAGACAGTAATTGATGAGTGATTGGTCAGTGATTAATAACTAATCAATTACTTACTAATAACTAATCTGTGATTGATAGGTGATTGATTAGTGATTTATCAGTAATTGGTCAGTGGTTGATCGGTGGTTGATCAGTGATTAGTAGTTGGTCAGTGGTTGGTCGGTGATTGGTTAGTAGTTGGTCTGTGATTGATCAGTGATTAGTGATTGGTTAGTGGTTGGTCAGGGATTGATCAGTGATTAGTGATTGATTAGTGGTTGGTCAGGGATTTGTCAGTGATTAGTGGTTGGTCAGTGATTGATTAGTAATTGATTAGTGGTTGGTCGGGGATTTGTCAGTGATTAGTGGTTGGTCAGTGATTGATTAGTAATTGATTAGTGGTTGGTCGGTGATTGATCAGTGATTAGTGATTGGTCAGTGGTTGGTCGGTGATTGGTTAGTGATTGATTAGTGATTGGTCTGTGATTGGTCAGTAATTCATACAGTAACTCACCTGCATGCTGTTTATTGTCAGTTTCTGGCCAGTTAGGTAAATGAATTTTGCCTGTGTGCCATGTGACCTCTGGCTCAGGAATAACTCGCGCCTCACAGCAGAGGGCTCATGACTTCTGACCTCGTGTGGGGCAGTGGGAGGAGAATGGGGGGGGGTAAATAAAACTATGGACAAAAGTAAAAAAACAGAAACATAAAGGTACAGCTCTGTGATGATTACAGTCATAAATAATTAGAATATGATGGATATATTTATAATGTTAATCTGAAGTGTTAATAAAAAAAAAACATGCAGCTGTTCTGCCGAGTTGGTTGCCGTGCAGACATACTGACCTGCGTCCTGCTGCAGCACGCCGGAAATCTGCAGTACCTTACCACCTTTACATCAGGAAGTGACATCACAGGGTAGCACAGTCACGCTGATGACACGATGGTGATGATTACGTCTCGTGTGTTACCTGATAGGATGTGAACACGGGAACCGAGATTCAGCAGCTGCCCGTCTCTCGTCCATACGATTTCAGAAGCCGGGTGTGTTTGTACATCACAGATGAGAGAGATCATGTGACCTTCTACAGCACTCACATCCTCTTCCTGCTGACGCACAATCCTCGGCGGCACTGCAAAGAGAGAAAAGTGCAAGGAACAACACTTTACA
The DNA here is from genome assembly GCF_024256425.1 of Clarias gariepinus. Taxonomy (NCBI): domain Eukaryota; kingdom Metazoa; phylum Chordata; class Actinopteri; order Siluriformes; family Clariidae; genus Clarias; species Clarias gariepinus. The sequence continues at coordinate 189,120 of NC_071122.1, read as the reverse complement.
CTGAAATATACACCAAAAATGTGTTAATTACACTGGACATGTGGAATATACACCAGCTAATTACCCCGGATGTGTAGACTGTGGGTCAGTGTGTTAATTACCCCTGGAGTGTAGACTGTAGGTCAGTGTGTTAATTACCCCGGATGTGTAGACTGTAGGTCAGTGTGTTAATTACCCCCGGAGTGTAAACTGTAGGTCAGTGTGTTAATTACCCCGGATGTGTAGACTGTGGGTCAGTGTGTTAATTACCCTGGATGTGTAGACTGTGGGTCAGTGTGTCAATTACCCCCGAAGTGTGGACTGTAGGTCAGGGTGTTAATTACCCCTGGAGTGTAAACTGTAGGTCAGTGAGTCAATTACCCCGGAGTGTGGACTGTAGGTCAGTGTGTTAATTACCCCGGATGTGTAGACTGTGGGTCAGTGTGTCAATTACCCCAGGAGTGTAGACTGTAGGTCAGTGTGTCAATTACCCGAGGACTGTGTTAATTACCCCGGATGTGTAGACTGTAGGTCAGTGTGTTAATTACCCCGGATGTGTAGACTGTAGGTCAGTGTGTCAATTACCCCGGATGTGTAGACTGTAGGTCAGTGTGTTAATTACCCTGGATGTGTAGACTGTAGGTCAGTGTGTCAATTACCCCGGATGTGTAGACTGTAGGTCAGTGTGTCAATTACCCCGGATGTGTAGACTGTAGGTCAGTGTGTCAATTACCCCGGATGTGTAGACTGTAGGTCAGTGTGTCAATTACCCCGGATGTGTAGACTGTAGGTCAGTGTGTCAATTACCCCGGATGTGTAGACTGTATGTCAGTGTGTCACTTACCCCGGATGTGTAGACTGTAGGTCAGTGTGTTAATTACCGCCGGAGTGTGGACTGTATGTCAGTGTGTCAATTACCCCAGGAGTTTGGACTGTAGGTCAGTGTGTTAATTACCCCGCAGTGTGGACTGTAGGTCAGTGTGTTAATTACCCCGGATGTGTAGACTGTAGGTCAGTGTGTTAATTACCCCGGATGTGTAGACTGTAGGTCAGTGTGTCAATTACCCCAGGACTGTGTTAATTACCCCGGATGTGTAGACTGTAGGTCAGTGTGTTAATTACCCCGGATGTGTAGACTGTAGGTCAGTGTGTCAATTACCCCGGATGTGTAGACTGTAGGTCAGTGTGTCAATTACCCCGGATGTGTAGACTGTATGTCAGTGTGTCAATTACCCCGGATGTGTAGACTGTAGGTCAGTGTGTCAATTACCCCGGATGTGTAGACTGTAGGTCAGTGTGTCAATTACCCCGGATGTGTAGACTGTAGGTCAGTGTGTCAATTACCCCAGGACTGTGTTAATTACCCCGGATGTGTAGACTGTAGGTCAGTGTGTCAATTACCCCGGATGTGTAGACTGTAGGTCAGTGTGTCAATTACCCCGGATGTGTAGACTGTAGGTCAGTGTGTCAATTACCCCGGATGTGTAGACTGTATGTCAGTGTGTCAATTACCCCGGATGTGTAGACTGTAGGTCAGTGTGTCAATTACCCCGGATGTGTAGACTGTAGGTCAGTGTGTCAATTACCCCGGATGTGTAGACTGTAGGTCAGTGTGTCAATTACCCCGGATGTGTAGACTGTAGGTCAGTGTGTCAATTACCCCGGATGTGTAGACTGTAGGTCAGTGTGTCAATTACCCCGGATGTGTAGACTGTAGGTCAGTGTGTCAATTACCCCGGATGTGTAGACTGTAGGTCAGTGTGTCAATTACCCCGGATGTGTAGACTGTAGGTCAGTGTGTCAATTACCCCGGATGTGTAGACTGTAGGTCAGTGTGTTAATTACCCCGGATGTGTAGACTGTAGGTCAGTGTGTCAATTACCCCGGATGTGTAGACTGTAGGTCAGTGTGTTAATTACCCCGGATGTGTAGACTGTAGGTCAGTGTGTTAATTACCCCGGATGTGTAGACTGTAGGTCAGTGTGGTAACTCCTGCTGGGTTCTCTGCAGTGCAGGTGTAAATGTTACTGTCCGTCAGCTGAATATTTTTGATCTTCAAAGAGCCCATTGGCAAAACTGTGACCCTGCACGCACACACACACACACACGTTATACACACAAAATTGTTAAATTACAATTGCTAAAATTGCTAAAATACACACAAAATTGTTAAATTACAATTGCTAAAATTGCTGCACACGCACACACACACACACACACACTATTACACTCTAATGCTAAGCTAGTCCTGGGGCTGGGTGATTTGGCCTAAAATCAAAATCTCAATTAATTGAACATTTCAACTTAATTACGATTAATAAACGATTATTTTATTTATTTATTTATTTATTTATTTGCCCTCATAGTTCACTGACAAGTTTTGTACAGTAAATAAGCTTACATATTACAAGTGAGAGATTTTTGAATGAAAGATGCATTACTTGATTTTAAAATAATTGAAGGAAACACACTATCTACTATCTATGATTATTTATTAAACATCAATGTTAAACAACTGAAATTAAAGCACACATTGCCTAAAACAAACAGCCACTTTGTTCCTATTAAAAAAATAATAATAACTTGCACTTTTGGAAACAAAAGTGTGTCGGGAGTTTTAACGAGGTGTTTAAACTCGCTTTGCTCCACTATAGCCAAGGGAGTCATATTCTTTGCGATGTAATAACAAATAGCGTCAGTTATTTCTTTCCATCTTTTTGCACTCATCTCATACTGTGTGGTATTTGTGAACGCTTGTGTTATCGACATGCTTTGCGGAGGCACTTGTTGCTGGACGGTCTCTTTTTGTTTTTTTGAGCCATGCTCTGTTCATATTCAGTAACGTGATTGTGCTTCAAGTGTTAAAACTAATTGGTGGTGTTACCTTTGGGCGTCAAAACTGTTTTTCTACAGTGTCTACATATGACTTCATTTTGGTCGATGTCATCCTTACTGAAGCCAAAATGTGTCCAAATAACGGAAACTGCATTTTTCTTTGGTACAAGCTGCTCTGTTGCTCAGTTGTCTCAGTGTTTAAGCTCCCTATGCACGACATGTCAGCGGAATAACATAACATAACGTAACGGAGCGGGTTCACATGACTCCACACGCGGTTGTGTTTTTAAAGTGAAAGTAATCTAAATAAACGACCTGGGAAAATTTATAGGTTCTGAACGGCGATTTCGATTACTTTTCGATTAATCGCCCAGCCCTAGCTAGTCCAAGTAAAGCTCCACCATGTGATTAACACCAAACGACTGGACACCAGGCTGGAGTGACTGCTGGAGCAGGAGACTCACATGGAGCTACACATAGTCCTGGTCCACACTCTGGACACGTCCCTGTGTGAGAAGGGACTCTACCCTCAGGACTGTTTGGGGTTTAGTCCCTTGAAATGGCCCGGTGCTAAAGATCGCCCCGAGGGTGTGCTACAGGTCTCAGGAAGATTACTGTGGACGCTGCCACATAGGGACGAGAGCGATGGCTGTCGATGTTCTTTCATAGTCTCAGGACTGAAACAGCTCGAAACACTTTATACTCCAAACTCACTTCGGTTTGATAAACCTTACCGAATATTAAAACAATAACACATTCAGAAATGACACTGACATTCATACTCAAGTTCATTTTAACAGAATTATAACTTTTTGATATTGCACACACACACACACACACACACACAGACATCTTCATAACAAGGATTCAAGGATTCTTTATTGTCATACCAGCACACTTCCATGTTATGGTACGAAATTGGTACCCAGGTCCCGTTTAAGCCACATAAATCCAGAATGAGGTAAATATGAGAATGTATATATGTATATACATGAATATAAATAAGAGCAGTCAGAGATATATTATGGAAGAATTCAGCAGTCTAATTGCCTCAGGGTTTAAGCCTGGTGGTCTTGCACTAAAGGCTCCTCAGCCTACATCTGTACCAGCCTGACTATATTCCACTCCAGGTCACGAATACACTGAATGATTTCATAGGGTTTGGTTTTAATCTCTGGCTGGTAATTATACCGTGTTTAATCAATAATAGTAACGAGGTGTCATGACCAGTTCTTATGACTACAGTAGAAAGAAGAGAGTCCTACCGGGCTGTGATTGGTGGAAGGAGCTGTCCATTACGGCTCCAGGACACCGTGGGGGCGGGGCTTCCCTCAACCTCACATGGCAGGATGACCTCTGCCCCCTCCGTCACTGTCCTATTAATGACCTCTGCGTGCTCATATGATCCGAGGATACAGGGCTTTGCTGGAATCAGAAAAAGGTCAGCTATTTGTCTGTCTGTCTCTCTGCCTGTCTCTCTCTCTCTCTTTGTCTCTCTGTCCTTTAGCTAGGAGTAAAATTTTAGATCACACCGTAACTTTAGATGGCCTTTCTGTTCCATCAAATGCAACAGTGAAAGACCTTGGTGTGATTATTGATTCCAGCCTTTCATTTGAAGCTCATGTAGATAATATTACCAGGATAGCATTCTTTCACCTCAGAAATATTGCCAGAATAAGAAATGTATTGTCGCTAAACGACGCAGAAAAACTAGTTCATGCTTTTATCACCTCTAGGTTGGACTATTGTAATGCCTTACTGTCTGGTTGTTCAGCTAGATGCATAAATAAGCTTCAGCTAGTCCAGAATGCAGCAGCGAGAGTCCTCACCAGAACCAGAAGATATGAGCACATCACCCCTATCTTATCTTCACTCCATTGGCTCCCTGTGAAATTTCGCATTGATTTTAAAATACTACTCTTGACATATAAAGCATTAAATGGTCTCGCGCCGCAGTACCTGAGCGAACTGCTAGTGTCTTACGATCCGCCACGCCTACTTCGATCAAAGGATGCAGGCTGCTTGTCAGTACCGCGTATTATGAAAAATACAGCTGGGGGCAGAGCTTTTTCTTACAAAGCCCCAAAATTATGGAATAGTCTTCCAAATAGTGTTCGGGACTCAGACACAGTCTCAGTGTTTAAGTCCAGGCTAAAAACCTATTTATTTAGCCAAGCATTTTTATAAATAGATTAGCCTTAGGTAAAGGAGCAGATCTGGGGGACTCATGGACGTAGAGTATTATGGTGAACTGGTATGTTTGGATGCTGTCTTCCTCACTCTCATTGATCACTCAGGTTTGCTGACGGTGAGGTGATTGTTTTCTTACATGTCAGGAAGCCCTCATGTTTGTGTTTCCTTCTGGCTCTCCCTTTTAGTTATGCTGTCATAGTTAGTCCTGCCGGAGTCTCTGCTTGCACTCTACAGTTAATATACATTCACATTATACATTGTGTGACTGTGACCATACCTAACTGCCATCTCTCTTCTTCTTCTCTTTCCCCCCCTCTTTCTCTTTCCTCTCTCCTCCTGTCTCCCCCTTTCACTCTTTCTCTCTCTCTGTCGAGCTACACATGTCGTTCCTGAGCTGCCAGTGATCCAGACTCCCTCTGCCCTCCGGACCTGTCTGACCCATCTTGGTGCCCCGCTTCTGGCTGAAGATCTTGTCACATGGATGCCCCGTGTGTCTCTCTGGGATGCGTCTGGTGTCTGGGAATGATTCTCTCTACCTAGAAAATGGTTCTGGCCTTGACTGGTGTTGGCAACTGTTTCTCTGGGGACTTGACAGTTCGATAGTTCATGACTGGAACTTCTTACAAGTCTACCTGGGTCTTCAATAACCACCTGGACTCCATATTAACATCAATTAACATTAGCTATTATAGCTGAACTGCCTCCCACCCTACACACTGTATAAATGCAGATCATTTACTGCTTTCTGTTTCACCCAAATGAGGATGGGTTCCCTGTTGAGTCTGGTTCCTCTCAAGGTTTCTTCCTATTACCATCTCAGGGAGTTTTTCCTTGCCACTGTCGCCCTCGGCTTGCTCACCAGGGACAAACTGACCATTTTGATTCATACAAATTCACATTTCATACAAACTTAAATAATTCTTTTGTCTGTGTAAAGCTGCTTTGCGGCAATGAAAAATTGCTAAAAGCGCTATACAAATAAAATTGAATTGAATTGAAAAATTGAAAAGGTCAATAAACTGTAAATACATTTTATACTGTATATCATTTTGAGTGTGTGTGTGTGTGTGTGTGTGTGTGTGTGAGAGAGAGAGAGAGATATGGCGCCCCCTGGAGTTATGGTACTGTATATATAAACCCTCTCACTGGTGGTTGTTCTGGTGTCCCAGCATCACGCTGTCCTTCCTGAAGGTGAGTGTGAAGGGAAGGTCACTCTGTACACTACACTCAATTAACACAGTGTGGGTTAACACACTGCGCACGACAGACGGCATCTCCACCACCGGAACCACTGGACACGACACGAGACAGAGAGACAGAGAGACAGAGAGAGGTTACACAGGAATGTTTACTAACAGACTGAAGACAGAAGTGAAAAAGATGAATAAAGAGATAAAGAGGGGAGCAGTGGAGAGACGTTCTGGAAATCACCTGGAACGACGTTGGTGTATAAAACACTGGAGAGTCGATGGAAGTCGTACCCATCTCCGTCTCTGCCCCTGACCTTTACAAAGAATCCTTGAGGCGGAGTTTGTATCTCGGGGACGCACAACACTCTGCCCGCTCCTCCATCAGGAGGAACAGGAAGTGGAACGTTTAGCAGATCCTCACCACGCTTAGACACTAACACCACACTGCTGAGCACTCATCTCAACAGTACATGTACAGGAAGACCTGTGGAAGCACACACACACACAAACACACACAAATGAAAATGAAACACACTCACATAGTGAGCTCCTCCTTGATGATCTTTCACCTGTGACGGGTCATCCGTGGTCCTGCTAAACTCAGTCACAGCTGAAGTGGAGAAACCGGCTCTGAAGTCCAGGTTACTGACCCCGGTAACCCGGAGTGTGTATCGCCCACTACACACCACCTACACAAACAGAACACACCGTTCTGTCTTCAGTAATCCAGGTGTTTCTGTGTGTGTGTGTGTGTGTGTGTGTGTGTGTGTGTGCGTGCCTAGCTGCCTGGTTTCTCGTGTGTTTAAGTTTCTCCATCTGAACTACCGACAATAATTAGCAGTTAACTTGTAGACTAATATTTTCATTTACACTCATTTAATTCCATTAGTTGGATGATGTGACTCAGTAACTATTTGTTTATTTAGACAAGTTTGAATAAAATGTTTTATAATATATTATAATATAATCAACATGGCACTTTTTCCAAAAATACAGTTGTGGCATATTGAAGGAATTTATACTCAGGTGCTCTATAAGGCCAAAAGTATGTGCACCCCTGCCCAAGGAATAAATGAAGTACAGTAAAACCTTGGATTAGGAGTAACGCGGTATGCGAGTGTTCCACAAGACGAGCAAAGATTTTTAATAAATTTTGACTTGGAAAACGAACAAGTCTTGGTTTACGAGTACTGAGTATCATGTATCACGCATGCTTCTTGTTTTGACGCCAAGCGTCACGTGATCACAACTGAGCCAACGTTTTTTCTCTCTCTTGCGCTGCGGAATTGTGGATAATCATCTCCCCTGCTGGGTCTTAGTGCTCGTCTCTTACTGGTATAATCAACATCCGTGCACGCGTGTACTGTTTACTATAACACTGTGACCACGTGTGTGTGTAAAACATATTTTATTTGTCAACTCAATGTGAGTGACATGTGGGTATGTCACTTAAAGCCCCCCCCAAACACTCATGTAGAATTCAGCCACCCCTGCGTAAAGCGTGCGGTGCACTGATCTGCGCAAGAGCCGAGCTGCTCCGAAAACACACACCTAAAGTCCAATCCCAAACAGCACCTCGATGGAGGCGGAGGGAGGTCCAAGACGGCGCCTTGTTAAGACGTAGTTTCCAGAGCTCCTGGACCAAAATTTACAAATTGGTAAAACCTAGCTGTATCAACGCATTATTTTGTTTCATTTTCTTTATCAGAGATCAGTGCATGCAATTAAGAACATAATCATGCCATCTGACAAACGCAAAAAGCGATCTGACATTTTCAACATCAACAACAATGATTATGTCTGTCCTCCTGAAAAATGATCTAGATCTCTGCGCAACTTCACTCACTGTGACTCAGAGTAAACCGCCTGCTCACAAAAAAGGTAAATCCTCGAGTCTAAATTAGCAGGCCGACTCTGCCATCATCTCTACGCTTTCTTCGTTGATCAATACCCGGTCTGATGCACTTGAAGAGATGATTAGCACCAATGCTCTGAAGATCGAAGGCTTAAAGAAAACTATAGACTTTGTGAGTGCCAAAGTACAAGATCTAAAAAATAACGTGAAAGATGTAGATTCCAAGGATAAGGACCCAACAGAGTGCTCTTCATATAGACCAATCTCTCTTCTCAACATGGATGTTAAAATCCTTGCTAAAGTCTTGGCTCGTAGATTAGAGAATGTTCTACCCTCAATTATATCTGAGGACCAGACCGGTTTTGTTAAAAATCGTTTTTCTTATTTTAACATTAGACGCCTTATGGATATCCTGTATACACCATCAGAGGGGATCCCTGAGTGTGTCCTTTCTTTGGATGCTGAAAAGGCTTTTTATCGTGTGGAATGGGAGTATTTATTTAGGGCTTTAAAAAAATTCAATTTTGGTCCAAGTTTTATTACTTGGGTTAAATTATTATATTCAAGCCCTACTGCCTCAGTTCTGACAAATGCGCAGCAGTCCAAACCATTCAGCCTTCAGCGGGGAACTCGTCAGGGGTGTCCTCTTAGCCCATTGCTCTTTAACCTTGCCATTGAGCCACTAGCAATTGCATTCCGTAGTTGTAGGGATATATATGGGATTTGGAGGCAGGGAGAAGAACATAAAGTTTCCCTTTATGCAGATGATCTTCTACTTTTTATATCAAATCCAATCTCCTCCCTTCCACCTGTGCTGTCATTGCTCAGTGAATTTAGCTATTTTTTAGGATATAGGCTGAATTTGCACAAAAGTGAACTCTTTCTGCTAAATAATACAGCACTAACAACGGGTATCCACAATTTTCCTTTCAACATAGTGAAAAATCAGTTTACCTATCTCGGTATTACAATCACAAGAAAACATAAACACCTTTTTAAAGAAAATTTCATTAGGTTGTTGAGCCAAACAAAAAAGGACTTGGGACAATGGTCACCACTGTCCATGTCCCTGGTGGGACGCATTAATGCCATTAAAATGAGTGTTCTTCCTAAATTTTTATATCTTTTCCAGTCTGTACCTGTTTTTATTCCCAAATCTTACTTCGGTGCTTTAGATTCAATTATATCTTCTTACCTTTGGAAAGGTAAACATCCACGACTGAATAAGTCCCTACTTCAAAGATCTAAAAGAGACGGTGGCATGGCTCTGCCTAATTTTCGTTTTTGCTACTGGGCAGCAAACATTCGATCTGTTATCTTTTGGGCATATTTTCACAACCAACCTAATCGGCCTGCCTGGGTGGAAATGGAGATAAAGTCCGTAAAAAATCTTTCTGTCTCTGCACTCCCCATTCCCTCAATTAAATCTATCAATAACTCAGTTGTTAGGCATACCTTGAGAGTATGGGCTCAGTTCAGAAAGCACAGCGGTCTTCTGGGCTTCTCTCTGTCCAGTCCTATTGTCTCTAACCATCTCTTCCAACCTTCTTTACATGATTCAGTGTTTCAGGAATGGTACAATAAGGGCATCAAGCTTTGCAAAGATCTGTTTGTTGACCATAAGTTTGCATCGTTTGAGAGGCTTTCTGAAAGGTTTAACCTACCCAATTCTCATTTTTTCAGATACCTGCAAGTAAGACACTTCATTAGCTCTTCAATACCAAATTTCCCTGAAGCTCCTGATGTAAATATTATAGATAATCTCCTATGTTTGTCCCCGCTGCGTAAAGGCCTAATATCCACTATTTACGGTGGATTGATGGGTTTGAGTCACACCCCTTTAAGTAAAATTAAAACTGCTTGGGAGAAAGATTTAAATTTGTCACTATCAGATGATACTTGGAATTCAATTCTTAAACTGGTCAACTGAACTTCCTTATGTGCCCGCCACTCTTTATTACAGTTCAAGGGTGTACACAGGGCTCATTTCTCTAAACTTAAACTTTCCCGTTTCTACCCAGGCATTGATCCTTGCTGTGATAAATGTAAAAGTGGAGAGGCGTCTCTTATTCATATGTATTGGACATGCCCGAATTTGGAAAAATTCTGGAGGGATGTTTTTAAAACCTTGTCGTACATATTGAAATGCAACCTTGAACCAGACCCTCTGATCGCTCTCTTTGGTGTCACTGGAGAGGAAGACAAGCGTCTAACTCCAGCTAAACAGCGTTTGTTATCTTTTGCGACACTTCTGGCTAGGCGTTCTATTTTATTCAAGTGGAAGGATGCCACGTCACCCACTCACGCCCAGTGGCTCAGAGATATTATGTCCTGTTTGTCCCTGGAGAAGATTCACTACTCAATCCGTTATTCAGACTTGAAATTTCAGCAGGTGTGGGTGCCCTTCCTTCGCTTTTTTCATATACATTAATAGTTTGATTCCATTCTTATTTAATTGTTTGTCTGTTTGTTTTTCTTTTTCCTTTTTTTTTTATTTTTTGCAAGCAGGACTAAAAAACTCCCAGCTCCATATGTATGTGTGCATATATATATATATATATATATATATATATATATATATATATATATGTGTGTGTGTGTATGTATGTGTGTATGTGTATATATATATATGTATATATTTTTTCCATTTTTCTCCTGCTTTTTTAGATGCCTGGCGTCTAGCCTTTCTTATACATGTAAAGCTGGCTTGGAGTCAGGGAGGGGTGGGGTGGGTGCTATAGGGTTTATAAGGGGGTCATAGAATCTATAGTATATTGAAACTTTACATGTTTACCCTGTTATATCCCTGTTTAAAATCAATAAAAATATTGTTGAGTCAAAAAGATGTAGATTCCAGGCTTAAAGATCAAGAACGTCTTACGAGCACCTAGGTAACACGCATTTCTGATCTGGAAAGTTACTCACGCAGATGGAACCTGAGATTGTTTGGAGTACCAGAGACTTTCAAGGAAGATGTCAGAACCGAGGTCATTCGAATCTGCAGCGAGACTTTTCCTGAGGCTAATAACAAGTATCCTGATGTTATCGACTCATTATCATGCAGTTTACCTCACGAGTTACCCGCAATGCCTTATGGAAAGCTGCCAAGAAGTCTCAGTTTCTCCGAGACAACAATCTGCGCTTCGTGGAGGATCTGACTGCGCCGGACTGGGAGAGACGGAAGAGCTTGTGGCCGAGAGTGAAAGAGGCGAGGGATGCTAGAAAAGCGGCCTACTACATCGGAGCGCGTGCGTTCATTGAAGGTGTGGAGATTATTCTGTGAGTTTCAGCATGAAGATCGTGAAATCTTCTTTAAGACAGTGCATGTTTCCTGGAACTATGGCTGGTTCTTTATTTTGATCATTTAAATCGGTCAGCTCCGCTCTGTTCATCTCAGCTTTTTTCTCATCTATCACTCAATTTTGACTTTGTGCCTTGTTTGATTCGTGTTAACAGCTTTTCCTCGCTGTTTGTTTATGTCAGTATCGTTCATTCTTCTTAATGCTAACGGTTTAAGAAACAATGGGAAGCGCAAAGCCCTCTTTTTATTTGTTAAAAACCATGAATTAGACTTTTGCTTTTTTCAAGAAACCCATTCCACACAAGATGATGTTAAATTTTGGAGGTCCCAGTGGGGCAATGATGTATGGATGTCACACGGTACAGAGCGATCAGCAGGTGTCCACACTTTAAAAAATAAGTTTGCTGGTGAGATTTTGCACATTGTCAGTGACCCTAAAGGTCATTTCCTCTTGTTAGTAATTTCACATCATGAGACCATCTCAATTTTACTAAATATCTATGGATATAATTCTTCTAAAGAAAATATCACTTTAATCGATGAGATCTCTAAAAATATACAGTTTTGGTTGAATAAATACCCCAGTGCTGCTCTTATTTTAGGCGGGGATTTCAATATGGTTTTGACCAGTGATTTAGACAGGTTCCCCCCTAGAGCTGCTTCTATGAGTCCAATAATAAGTAATCTCATGTCAACACAAATAGTGTTGTTGATATATGGAGAAAAATGTATCCACATTTAAGACTTTTTTCGTGGAGTAGCAAGGATCACTCTAAGCAGTCCCGAATAGATTACTGGCTCATTTCCCAAAGCCTAGCAAATAGTTCTAGATCAGTTACAGATGTGGCCATTAAGACTGCGCGTGTTTTCCCGCGAGACGCCGCAATTTAGCGCGCGGCGTGCCGCGACTTGCCGTAAGCAACATTCAGGAATTTAAATAAATGTGTTGTGCTTCACTGAATATCCACCAGATGGCGCATGGAAGGACTTTATCTAAAAGCCGGACCAAGTACTGTACAACAAAGAACTGTGTATAATTACTTAGCCTAAAACAATATTGTTTCCAATGCTAAAGCAAACATGAATTTTATTTTGTTTTACAACAGATATTTCATGATGAATGTGCGTATATGTGCTTCATATTATTTTCACAATGATGAAATGAGATGCCCAAATTCGTGCTTTAAAAGTTTCTTATATAGTGTTTGTCTTAACAGGGACAAAACAGTGAAAGACATGGCAATGTCTCGGTTTACATGGTGTTGAAATTAATTTAATTTCCTGATAGCAGGCTATCTGATAGTCTTAACTGCGAATGTCCTGATTCGTAAATATGCCAACATATCTTATTTAAAACGTAAAAATGTGTCGACATCATCAAAGACATGAATAAACAATATATATTTATATATATATATTATCATAGTAAGTAAATATCATTTTATGAACACAAAGTTATTCTGGCTTTTTATAATAATCATCATATTTGCTGTTTGTGTCCAGCATTTATTAATTATTTCATCCATTATTTAACCACTATTCAAGTACTTTCACTTTACAAAAGGCAGCGTTTTCATCAAAAGGTTGATAAACGTGTGTTGTACAGTATATACAACGCGACAGCGCGCTCAGTTACTCACGTCTCACCTTCCATGTAGGTCTACTCGGACTTATTTATTCGTTTTAAACCCCTCAAAAATGCGTGTGTATACAACTCAAAACCTATTTAGAAAAAATGCCCCAGTAATTTCGGAGCTTCAGGAAATCTCCCGGCGCTCTGCGCATAACCCAGGGCCAACTCATGTCAGAAAGAATTTATAAACGGTTTCTAAACGTGGGCTATTGTTTCGTTTTTTTTACTTATAATATTTGTTAATTTAATTTAAATGAGGTTTGGGCTCAGGACTTCGATTCGGCATCGTGATTCTCCTCTTTAATTTACTACATAGTTTTAATCAGCGCTCATCCGCATGCATGAAGTTTTTCAGAGCGCACCGGCAAAAGTAGACTAATGATTATGAACGCGTCGGGAAAACAGCAAGCAGACTGACTCTGACCATTTAAAAAAACGTTTGCGTTCATTTTCTGACGCGCTCAAGTTCACCAAAAACAATACAGAGCAGTGCAGCTTATTTGCTTTCAAACATTTACAAAATCACAACGTTTTTTCGTTATTCTGAGTTCGCTTAAATAAAAGTTTTATAAAGGCATGTAGTCTTATATAGTTTTGCACATTAATCTGAGTCCTCATCTGTTAAATTTTTAAGGACAATAGTTTTTTCAGCCTGTCATGGCGTGCGCCCAAATCAATATCGCTTCTCGCTCACTAGTTAGGCGTCCTCCTCTTCAGATATGCGAAGCAGTGGGGCCGCGGAATTAGGCACGGATGGTAATAGTTAAAATATTAACAAGGGGAATGTTTGATGTCATGTGGGCATTATAAGATTTGTACTGAAAACTTCTAACTAAAAGTGGCAGCTGGCACGCCTAAAAATAGACGCAGGTTAATTTTTTTTATAGTCTAAATAAAAATCCTCCTCTTTAGTGCCTCCTATTCCTATTAATCCTAAATTGTTGTTCTCTTAGTGTCACTGCGCTTTACAATGCCAGACAACATTCAAATGCAAATTATTCACCCCCCCCCCCCCCAAGTGTGAATCAGCTGTTCTCACCTATACATTCAGAGGAACTGTAATGGACCTCCCCACACTTTAAAAACCTCTTGAATCTGAGGCTCTTCTGAAGACTTTCAGTGATTAAGGCCTCTTTTTAAATTTGTGTAAATTTTATCTTTGGATTCTAGATTCTAAAGTTGACATTGTTACCGTTTTTAATCCTTGGAATGGAAGAAATTGATATTTTCCTTATGATAGCATTACTTGCATTGTTTTTACAAACTATTAATTCCACCTATACAAGTGTGACAAATATGCAAAGGAAAAAATTAGGAAGGGGCAAATACTTTTTCATGGCACTGCACATGTAGTCAGATTGTTCCACTGGGATCCGCGGTAACATAAACATGCGCTCTTTGTCGGCTGCGCACTTGCGCATCCATATGCGTAGAAAGGAGATGCATGGGATTATGGTTTCAGTAATTTTTTTAAATATACATTAAAAAATTTAATATACATATATTTGCGTACTGACTGGGCTGCCCCACATTGGCCAGCGGCCCACCGGGAAAACTCCCGGTGCCCCAGATGGCCAGTCCGCCACTGCTCCTCTTTACTTTCCTACTGTATGTAGAATCAGCGCTTAACCGCACGCATAAAGTTTTGTAAATTCGTTTAATGTTTACCTTGTATTTCATAAGGTTTTGCCAGCGATGGTACAGCGCGACCGGGGTCATTATTTACTATTAAAGAAAATTATGATGATCTGTCACGGCGTGCGCCTGTGATGGGTGTGCGCCCAAATCTACTATTGATACTCGCTCACTCCGTAGTCTCCCTGAATAGGCGGCAAAGGGACGGAGCCGCTTATTCGTTTCGGCTGGCGATAATTAACGTTAACATGATCTCGGGCTTGCTCCACATTATAAAAGCAAGGCGCGGAGTTTAGTCCGAGGTCCGGGAAGTACGTGATGTGGTGGAGAATAGCCAGTGGCGGTTTTACACTGAATTGCTCCCCAGGCGAGACTACCCCCCCTCCCCCCTCCCTGTCAGCGCCACTTCTAACACCCCCTGCGCGATGTGTATAAATCAATGTGTGTGTGAATAATATGAACTTTTATTTGGTATAGGTATACATGTATATATTAACTTATGATAGGGTACTTTTACTATGCTGACTATGAAGTCAGATTTAATTGTTACCATTAAACATTTTATATATACGTGTTTATTTGTCTATTTATGTTTATGTTTCGCTGGCGAAATACATTTTAGGCAGAGACGTCTACTCGGTCTTGTTAATTTGTTTTAAAAACCCCAATTCTGTGAATTCCCCCAGCAGCGAAACCGGTTTGATGACTTCACACCTGTCGTAAAGGTGAGATGGGGGATTACAGTAACTGTGGGTGCGCTTCACCTCGGAGTGCGCTGTCGCGTTGTATTCAATGAATAGACTAAAACAAAATCATGTTTGCTTCAGCATTGGAAACAATATTGTATTAGGCTAACTTTATTAAAGATTATACACTTTTGTATTATTTGTTCACACACGTGGGCATCTTTAAATTTTAAGATATTGATCCTTTCTTGATGCAGCGAATTTTCTGAGCAAATTAATAATAATTTCCATGAATAAAAAGAAGGAAGAAGAAAAGGTTACGCGAAAATAAGAAAAAGCTTTAGAGGTAAATGCTGTGAAATGCTTCAAATGAACAGATTCTGCCTATAACAGGTCAGGGACAGTGAGGCTGGATCCAGCAGCGCACCACATCCCACATCATAATACACTGGCTCAATAAAGTGGAGATAATTTTTTAAAACTACTTACTAGTATAAAAATATGACACAATACAAAAACATAAAACAAAGTTTTACCGAACATATATTGGGTCATATTTGTAAAACAAAGGAAAGAATAATAAGTCAAACAACATATAAAAAATACAATATTTTCAGTGTCCAGTAGCACCAGTCTCACAGAGACCCAGGAGGCTTATAAACAGTTTGACAGGAAAATTAGACATTTTGTCAGTATTGTGATTTTTAATTTATTTATGTATTTCAAAGGATGCAAGACAATACTGCCAAAATGTATAATTTACATGTGGTTAGAAAATATTCTTTGCATTGTCTCTTATTGAGACACAAGGGTGTTAAAAAGCATTCATCATTCAAAATTATTCATATCAGTGTAGTTAGTATGATTTTGAAAGTGCTTTAACTCCACCTGACACAGTTTAATCCCAGTGGAACAATCTGACTACATGTGCAGTGCCATAAAAAAAAGTATTTGCCCCTTCCTGATTTATTTTTTCTTTGCATATTTGTCACCCTTGTAGTGGAAGTCCAGGGACACTTTTTGGTCCCAGTCCGCCCCTGGCAATAACGAATGGAGAAAGCGCAGTCAAAGCCCGGGGATTCTGCGTTCCGCGGGGGCCAGTCGTGAATAGCTGACACTCAGTGACAGCCAATGAAATTGAAGCATTTTTGCCGCTTTCCATGTGGCGTGGTGTTGCTTAAATAAAAGTATAAAATCGTCCAGACCCTGGTTCGAATCCCGCTCTGGGTGAAAATGTAATAAATGTGAATCCTTTGTTTTACACTTTTTGCTTATGATTATCATTAAATTATAGCAACTGTGAGGTGAGTGCTAATGTGTTTCATAGCTTAAGAAAAAAAAAATTTAATTGCAAACATGCATTGAGTACTGAAGCATAACTTGGTAATGTAATGGCTATATCGTGGCATTTAGCGCATAACACCGGCATTTTGAGCACTGGCTGGGAATCGAACCCGGATCTTCCGCATGGCAGGCGAATCACCTACCACTGAGCCACCAGTGCCCGTGTATGTTTAAAGCGCATAAAAACAATAAAACAATACTGTTTTAGGCTAACAGTATACTCGCTGGACCCTCTACAATTTGCATACATCTTTGTGGTCCTTTTGCACACGCGCGGGTGCATTACAATAATAATAATAATAGAAAATAAATTCGGAGAACTACTACTACTAATAATAATAATTCTGAATGAAAATGAAGAATAAATACATATCAGTTTGAGCTTGACACGTTTATGAGCTCTGTCGCTTGCTGTCAATGGGCGCCTAAAAGACATAAAATTTTTCGGCTTCAGTAGACACACAATACTTTAGACTGAAACACGACTGCCCCCTACAGGTAATGAAGGGCATTTTCACAGCTTGCCGCGCAAAGCCGCGGCAAGTCGTGGGATCCCTTTTTCCGAAAACGTGCATTTTTAAAGGCCAGATCTGTAACATCCATGCTACACCTCTTACAGATCACAGCGCTGTCTCTCTCACAGTCTGTCTTTCTGCGTCCCTTGATTTTGGCTCCTCTTCTTCTTACTGGAAATTGAATAATTCTCTTCTCCTCTATGAGGATGCTAAGAAGAATATTACATTACTAATCGAGCAGTACTGTAGAAGAACGTTAGTGTCAAATTCATTTTGTTTCCAGTTGTTGAAATTTGAAATTGGGAAATACTTCAGAAAATTTGTTAGTAACTTAAGAAAGCAGAAGAAAACAAGGTGGTGTCCAAAATTTTAATACTTTCCTCTAAACCCCCGGAGTTACTTTCTGAATCAGATAAGCTTGAGTATGCTGATGTGCAATTGAAATTAGATAAAATGTACACTTACAAGGCACAGGGTGCCTACATTAGATCCAGACAGAAATGGATGGAGGAGGGAGTATGTAACACTGCATATTTTTTCAGATTAGAAAAGAGTCGCTCTAATACTTCACTAATCCAAAATCTTAAAATCGAGGGGGAAACCACTAATAATCCTCAGCTAATTGCACATTTCTGTACAAGATTTTATAGTAATCTTTATGAAAAAAAAAAATATTCTGAAGAGGCAGCCCGTACTTTTCTAGATTCCATAAAAAATTGTAAGACTATTACAAGAGATGACAGAAAATTTTTGTGACAGTGAAATTACTTTATCTGAAGTAAGTAACTCAATTCTTG
Source organism: Clarias gariepinus (assembly GCF_024256425.1). Taxonomy (NCBI): domain Eukaryota; kingdom Metazoa; phylum Chordata; class Actinopteri; order Siluriformes; family Clariidae; genus Clarias; species Clarias gariepinus. The sequence continues at coordinate 171,157 of NC_071122.1, read as the reverse complement.
AACTTAAAAACAATAAATCTCCGGGAACGGACGGACTTCCCAGAGGAAATTATTTTTTGAAAAGAGCTCTCAAAAATGTATCAATCATGTCTCCTAGTCAACTATGAGGTCTGTGTGAAACCAAAATGAGACTATTGTCACGTTCTGGGTGTAAAGGCAGGTGTTGACGCCGTGGGCGGAAGGAGCAGGCATAGAGGCAGAGGGGTGGTGTAACCAAAAAAAGAGTCTTTTTAATGATAATTAAACAAAGTATAAATAAAGATACAACCAAAGGAACAAACAAACTTAAATGATACTTAACTTTGTGCTAACAGGAGCTCTCTGGCAAGACACAGACAAGGGGAGACACATAACACGCCCTGCGGCGAGACACCTAACACGCCCTGCGGCGAGACACCTAACACGCCCTGCGGCGAGACACATAACACGCCCTGCGGCGAGACACATAACACGCCCTGCGGCGAGACACATAACAGGGGGGACAAACACAACAGGACATAAACGAGGTGTGGAGCTGAAACGAGACACTAGGGAGAACAGGAGACACTAGAGACACAGGAGACACTAGAGACACTGGAGACACTGGAGACACTGGAGACACTGGAGAGGACAGGAGACACGTAACGACGAGACGAGAGACCAAGAGAGGGACAGGACAAGGGCTAAAGACATGGCAATCAGCTAGGCATGGCTTCTAGCTAAACATGGTTAAGCATTGCTTAACCATGGCAGTTAGCTACACATACACCTAGCTAAGCATGTCTTCAGCCCCAACATGCACTAAGCTATACTTACCTACTAGCTTAAACACACTAGGGAATAGGGGCACAGAAACACAGACAAAGACTACCCAGTGGCTAGGCGAGGCAGCCCTCCAAGGCTAAGCGAGGCAGCACTCACAAGCTAGTCGTTACTCCAAAGCCCGGAGGGACCGCACTCTAAACCTAGGCACACTGGGACGCTAGGGGGAGAGGAAACACAGACAAGGGATACCCAGTGGCTAGGCTAGGGGGCCCTCATAGGCTAGGCTAGGGGACCATCATATGCTAGGCTAGGGGACCATCATAGGCTAGGCTAGGGGACCATCCAAGGCTAGGCTAGGGGACCATCATAGGCTAGGCTAGGGGACCATCATAGGCTAAGCTAGGGGACCAGCAAAGGCTAGGCTCAGGACACATCAAAGGCTAGGCTGAGGACACATCAAAGGCTAGGCTGAGGACACATCAAAGGCTAGGCTCAGGACACATCAAAGGCTAGGTTCAGGAAACATCAAAGGCTAGGCTGAGGACACCTCAAAGGCTAGGCTAGGGGACACCTAAAGGCTAGGCTCACTGGGCAACTCGGGAGAGAGGAAACACAGGATAGCTAGAGACACAGAAGGGCTATGGCTAGAAGCATGCTAGTACTGTAACTGTACTATAAACTCAACATAGCATTTAGCTAATCATGCTCCTAGCCACACATACACCTAACTGCTTACCTGCTCTAGCTAACCACAAGAACACAGGAGGACAGGACCGAATCAGCTCCACTAACACAGACACACAAAACATACACAGAGACATTGCCAATAAGAGAGCCCAAGTTAACACAACTAAAATCAAAATACAAATTAAACAAATAAAAACAAACCAAAATGCCCACATAACTGACAGTGGTTTTACCCAAAAATGCTCGACCCAGTTTCCCAGTCTAAGCAGCTATTTATAGATTGGTTGATGGCTACCTCGGTTCAGGTGTGCACTGCATCACCTGACCGAGGTGCCTGCTGGGAAACTGAGTCGGCCAACAAAAACTACAAACTAAAAACAGTGACCTCTAGTGGAGGACCCTTACAGTACCCCCCCCCTTAAACCGCTCCTCCGGAGCGCTATTGGTGGTCCCAGGGCACTTCCCTGGTGTCCCTTCACCCGACCCCGACGGGCTAGCTCCCATAGTCAACTGTGTGGCGGAGGCAGCACCGGATCGCTGTTGTAGGCCGGGCGGAGGGGGCAGCACTGTATTGCTCTGAGAAGTAGAGCCCCTGAAGACAGTGCTGTGTTGTCCCCCAATCCGGGCGGCCGATGCAGTACTGGCTTTTCCTCCGCCGTGCAGCGGTGGGTGCCCGACATCGAAGCCGGGTGCTGGACGCTGTGCTGGGGTGTCGCTCCGAAGGCGGTGAGCCTTGAATAAGGGCTACTGGACGAAGGTGGGGGCCTCCACATGAGGCCTGCTGGTGTTGCTGGGACCTCCTCGAGGCGCTTGGCGGCTGCTGCTGCTGGGACCTCCTCGAGGCGCTCGGCGGGTGCTGCAGCGGTGGCCTCCCCGTGAGGCTCGAAGCGTGCTGCAGCGGTGGCCTCCCCGTGAGGCTCGAAGCGTGCTGCAGCGGTGGCCTCCCCGTGAGGCTCGAAGCGTGCTGCAGCGGTGGCCTCCCCGTGAGGCTCGAAGCGTGCTGCAGCGGTGGCCTCCCCGTGAGGCTCGAAGCGTGCTGCAGCGGTGGCCTCCCCGTGAGGCTCGAAGCGTGCTGCAGCGGTGGCCTCCCCGTGAGGCTCGAAGCGTGCTGCAGCGGTGGCCTCCCCGTGAGGCTCGAAGCGTGCTGCAGCGGTGGCCTCCCCGTGAGGCCTGAAGGGTGCTGCAGCTGTGGCCTCCACGTGAGGCCTGAAGGGTGCTGCAGCTGTGGCCTCCACGTGAGGCCTGAAGGGTGCTGCAGCTGTGGCCTCCACGTGAGGCCTGAAGGGTGCTGCAGCTGTGGCCTCCACGTGAGGCCTGAAGGGTGCTGCAGCTGTGGCCTCCACGTGAGGCCTGAAGGGTGCTGCAGCTGTGGCCTCCACGTGAGGCCTGAAGGGTGCTGCAGCTGTGGCCTCCACGTGAGGCCTGAAGGGTGCTGCAGCTGTGGCCTCCACGTGAGGCCTGAAGGGTGCTGCAGCTGTGGCCTCCACGTGAGGCCTGAAGGGTGCTGCAGCTGTGGCCTCCACGTGAGGCCTGAAGGGTGCTGCAGCTGTGGCCTCCACGTGAGGCCTGAAGGGTGCTGCAGCTGTGGCCTCCACGTGAGGCTGCCGCTTTAGTCCCAGCCCCCTCTGCTATGCCTTGGTGGGTCGAGCATTCTGTCACGTTCTGGGTGTAAAGGCAGGTGTTGACGCCGTGGGCGGAAGGAGCAGGCATAGAGGCAGAGGGGTGGTGTAACCAAAAAAAGAGTCTTTTTAATGATAATTAAACAAAGTATAAATAAAGATACAACCAAAGGAACAAACAAACTTGATACTTAACTTTGTGCTAACAGGAGCTCTCTGGCAAGACACAGACAAGGGGAGACACCTAACACGCCCTGCGGCGAGACACCTAACACGCCCTGCGGCGAGACACCTAACACGCCCTGCGGCGAGACACCTAACACGCCCTGCGGCGAGACACCTAACACGCCCTGCGGCGAGACACCTAACACGCCCTGCGGCGAGACACCTAACACGCCCTGCGGCGAGACACCTAACACGCCCTGCGGCGAGACACCTAACACGCCCTGCGGCGAGACACATAACAGGGGGGACAAACACAACAGGACATAAACGAGGTGTGGAGCTGAAACGAGACACTAGGGAGAACAGGAGACACTAGAGACACAGGAGACACTAGAGACACAGGAGACACTAGAGACACAGGAGACACAGGAGACACAGGAGACACAGGAGACACTGGAGACACTGGAGACACAGGAGACACTGGAGAGGACAGGAGACACGTAACGACGAGACGAGAGACCAAGAGAGGGACAGGACAAGGGCTAAAGACATGGCAATCAGCTAGGCATGGCTTCTAGCTAAACATGGTTAAGCATTGCTTAACCATGGCAGTTAGCTACACATACACCTAGCTAAGCATGTCTTCAGCCCCAACATGCACTAAGCTATACTTACCTACTAGCTTAAACACACTAGGGAATAGGGGCACAGAAACACAGACAAAGACTACCCAGTGGCTAGGCGAGGCAGCCCTCCAAGGCTAAGCGAGGCAGCACTCACAAGCTAGTCGTTACTCCAAAGCCCGGAGGGACCGCACTCTAAACCTAGGCACACTGGGACGCTAGGGGGAGAGGAAACACAGACAAGGGATACCCAGTGGCTAGGCTAGGGGGCCCTCATAGGCTAGGCTAGGGGACCATCAAAGGCTAGGCTAGGGGACCATTATATGCTAGGCTAGGGGACCATCATAGGCTAGGCTAGGGGACCATCCAAGGCTAGGCTAGGGGACCATCCAAGGCTAGGCTAGGGGACCATCATAGGCTAAGCTAGGGGACCAGCAAAGGCTAGGCTCAGGACACATCAAAGGCTAGGCTGAGGACACATCAAAGGCTAGGCTCAGGACACATCAAAGGCTAGGTTCAGGACACATCAAAGGCTAGGCTGAGGACACCTCAAAGGCTAGGCTAGGGGACACCTAAAGGCTAGGCTCACTGGGCAACTCGGGAGAGAGGAAACACAGGATAGCTAGAGACACAGAAGGGCTATGGCTAGAAGCATGCTAGTACTGTAACTGTACTATAAACTCAACATAGCATTTAGCTAATCATGCTCCTAGCCACACATACACCTAACTGCTTACCTGCTCTAGCTAACCACAAGAACACAGGAGGACAGGACCGAATCAGCTCCACTAACACAGACACACAAAACATACACAGAGACATTGCCAATAAGAGAGCCCAAGTTAACACAACTAAAATCAAAATACAAATTAAACAAATAAAAACAAACCAAAATGCCCACATAACTGACAGTGGTTTTACCCAAAAATGCTCGACCCAGTTTCCCAGTCTAAGCAGCTATTTATAGATTGGTTGATGGCTACCTCGGTTCAGGTGTGCACTGCATCACCTGACCGAGGTGCCTGCTGGGAAACTGAGTCGGCCAACAAAAACTACAAACTAAAAACAGTGACCTCTAGTGGAGGACCCTTACAACTATAGTGTATTTCTCCTGTAACTCATTTTTTTCTTTAGGAAAAAAAGATGCACAAAATCTCAAACTAGCCTCATTTTAAGTTTTAAAAGAGGTCTCTTCGAGTTCTAAAACAATTCTCAAAAAAATCTCAAATTTTTTATCTCTTTTAAATCTCATGCAGAGAGATCGGGGAGCCCTATATATAAACTCAATCTATTCTCATCCCCAAAACTCTATTTAATATAAACTTTATTTATATCTGACTTTATTATGCACATAATATTTTTATGATTAATTTTGTATTGTATTGTTATAGAATGACTGAACAGATTGACTGTAGACTGCACCCTTCTGGTATTAACCAAATTATATTTTTTGTGAATAACATGCAGATTCGGCTAATTTGTGTTCCCAAAAAATAGGAAATGTAAACACAAAGAAGCAGAGACTTAAATACATGGTCCTCAGTTTAATGGATTTTTCATGCTTGCCCAAAACAAAAATGTAACTTTCAAGACATTTTAAACAGAAATCTATAATTAAAAAATCTGCTTATGTAACATTAAAAATAAAAAAAAACATCTAACATTATCTTGGGAATTACTAGCATTTACATAAAGCATACAGTACACATTAAAATAGCTTATTACTAATTACTATAACTGTTAAACATTTAGTCAATCATTAATAATACCAGTCAGTTTAGAAATCTTTAACTGGAAAAGATAGCATTTCAGCTGTAAAGTAAAACTGCCAAAATCCCTATAGTCAATGTAATATATTTAAATGTACTCATGCGAGCCCAACATTTTACTGAGACAATTACATTTGCCTTTATCTTTCTGTCACCATAGTTAAAATTTCAAATAAGAACTTTCAACTAGGCTGTTCGGCTCATTGGCTCTTCTGTTCAAAATGTATCCTATACATTAACAGTTGGTGTTTAATTTTACAATGAATCCCTTTCAAGCCTGTTAGGGAAATGTGATACAAACACAATACCAGGCATTGAGGATAAATCCATGAACATCAACTTTCCCAAAATGCTTTCAAGTGTAACTACTATCCTTTTAACAGGAACTTCTAGTAAGCTCACAATATGAAAACATGTCCCACCAGTCAGAGTGTCCTGTAGAAGATTTATGTCAGCAACTAAGAATTCATTCACAAATGCAAGTTTAATGTCATTTTGACAACACAGTAAATCTATCTGCCCATATTTGATCTGCACTCCATCATTAAACAACACTGTATAATTGTTCCTTCGTTTGGCTTTGAAATAGTGCATTGAAGTGTAAACAATTTTCCCTATTTGAGCTCTGTTATATGCCTTAACAACATTATTATGCAATCTCTGACCAAGAAACTGTTCCACAAGACACATATCATTAGCTTCAAGCAACAGATTGAATGGTGTCCCAATCATCACTGCACTGCTGACCACATTATTTGGTTGATTACTATTGCCACTTGTCATCCTGGCTAAAAATTCAGCAGTTTGAGAGTTGGTGAGCTTGGTGTTTTGTGTAATACTGGAGAGACACTGTATTTTCTTTACAGCATTAACCATTTGCAAAGGTATATTTTGGGTCCCATGTATAAGGCGAAGTAAGTGCCCATTCTTGTCTTCAAAGTGAAAGCAAGAGTGTGTCCACAGAGGACCAAGACTTCTTACACTGTCTGCTAAATGAACAAGCAAATGCACATTGGCTGTCATGTATCGTTCACCATAAAGGCCACTCATCTGAGAACAAAAATTCCACAAAAGTTTTTCAGCATGATCTATTTGTGCTGGAGCTATTGATTCCATCAGAAGAATGAAGATCGCCTCACTAAGAAGCAGGAAGTGGTTGTAGTATAGATCTGCAAGAATGCCTCGGAACACAACTGGCCCAAAAAACAACAAAATGGAACGATACTCGGAGGCTTTAAAGAACATTCTGTGAGAACATACAGAGCGAGGGAATCTAATTGAAAATGGTGGTTGAATTTCTTTCATTCGTTTGTCTACTTCTCTGACTGATCTGGCCATACTAAAAGCACATCGGGAAAACTCTGAGGAAAACCACAAAAACATCAAGAGGCGCATGACTCCCAGGAGCACAGCGTGCATGTAGTCTATGCCTGTACCCATGACCAAGTCATAGCTTTTTAGTCTACTGATACAGGTAGGGCCTTTCACTCCATGTACAATGCTTTTGGATGTGTAGGCCATTTTAGCATGATCTACAAACCCCTTGTACGAGAGGGTCCTTTTGGATCTGCCTCCTGAAAAGGAAAGGCATGCACATGACCTTTATTTCCTGTCTTTACTGTTTGACCAGGCTGTTCACACTTTAGACACCCAAACTGTCCATTGAATTGAACAGAATTAAGCACTAATGCTTTTGCTGACAAGTCACATGTTCCAGCAATGGTGAAAACTTTGCATATAAAAGGTTCTTCAGCTCCTGCAAACTGAACAGAAATTCCATCTCTTTCAATTTTGTTCAGAGTGTCACATAGTGGTTCAAGGAATGTCAACATTGATGGCTTTGAGTCCCCAAACCATAGACCTGCAAATATCATGTTTTCCCGTTTTGTGCGTTCAACAAAACTTAACTCATTAATCACACAATAAAAAGGCCAAACAGAAAACTTTGAAGACTTGAAAATGGGAATGCCATCTGTGTTCCAAGTGAAAGAAATGTTTCTGGGATCTCTGAGAGGACCATTGTATGTTGTGAGTTTTTGATAGACTTCTCCATCATATATTTCCTCTATACTGTCATGAAACTTTTTCTGTTTAATAAACCTGAACTTTAGTTTTTCCTCAAAGCCTTCCTTAGCAAACATAGATTTTAATTGTGCTTCAATTGGAACCTCAATGAAGTAGGAAGTTGAGCCCTCCAACAACACATTTGCCTCACATGATTTACACTCAGTGTCTAAACTCTCAACAGGCATGAGACATGCACTACAATATTTGTGCAAAAGTAGTGAAGAGGAATTATCAAAAAATTGTTTAAATGTATGAAAATTCTGAAGACATTCAACGTGGGTGTCAGTGGGGCAGTGCATAGTGATTAGTGTGAGCAAGTCACTTAGAGCCTTTCCTGTTATTTTGTGTCTGTTTGCAAATGTCATTACGAGGAGTAAACTCTCAGAAACAGAAATTGGTGCATTTCTGTAAAGTGGATCATCTCCGGTGTTTGTAGGGTTTTTAACTACTGTTCCCTCAACTATGTTTAGCTCTACACTGTCCTCAAATAAAAAGTCATCCTCAAGAGACAGGTCATCATTAAGTGACAGGTTATCATCTAAAGTTCCCTCCTCAACAAATTCAGGTAGGTGATCAACAAATGTTTCAGTGTGCAACTGCTGTTCACTCTCTAATCCTATAATAAGGCCGATGTGACGTGTCTTTCTTGTGCTTTCACAACAGTGAGACAATGTTTGGTTGGTGTTGTGGACATCACACGAAGTCATAACTGAAGGGTTTTCTGGTTCAGCAAAGCCATCAGCTTCCAGAGTAGCTGGACATTGTACTTTTTCAGTGCAGCAGACATCTGGCCTCTGGTCTGTTGATTCTAGAAATCCCCCAAAAATTTATATTAATGAGTTTTAGCTACTTTTTACACTGTAAAAAGAATTGGGTGCATCAAGGTAAAAGTTAGCAACAGTTTGCTCTGCTTTGTTTTTTTAACTCAGTCAACTTAAATATTTCATCCTTTTTAGTTCAAAATCTTTGACTCAACTTTTCTCTAATTCACATATTTAGTCAGTGCACTACAGTTCTACAGTTGACTTAGCCCAACTTTTCAACTAGTCAAAAAAGAAAGTTGCCTCTTTCCACTGGAGTTGCTGGTTCAATTCATTATTCATCTCTAGGGTCAAAAACAATTAGTAGATTTCACCAATTGGAATCTACTAATTCCAATTGGTAAAGTGAAGAATAAATAATTTCACTTGTTGGTTTAAGTGATTGGATTTCTATAAGAACAAGTTGGCCTAACAACACCCCAGTAAATAAAACACAAAAACATTACTTTTTGGTGAAAAAAACGTTTATTCTTCTATTTTTAAAAAGTAGCAAAGATTAAGAGTTTTTACCTTTCAAATGCACACACACACACACACACACACACACACACAAAAGAAACTATGTTAAACATTTAAATGGATTTTTTAACCTTTTTTAATTTTTACATTTTTAGTTTTGTAATTATAAATTTATTTATAAGTTATAAATTTTTATTACCTTTCTTCTCTGCGCTTTGTGTACCTGGCTGAAAATAGAGAACAATAATATAGTTAATATCCTTTCCCCCCCCCTACACATACAGTACATAAAACTTAAAAAACAAGAAACCCTGCAATAAATCCCCCTTCATAAGAATGTTCTAAAAAAAGTTTTGATTTATTTTAATGGTCATTTCAGAGGCTAACAGCTGTAAAACTGCGCTGGAATATATACAGATGCTGTTCCTACTTTTTTGTCAACACCTGATTCAATGCTTTACAGTAGATAAAATATTAGGCTTTAACAACAGCTCCAATAACAACAAAAAAACCTTCTTACCTTTCTTCTGTATCTTTTGCAAGTATTTAGGTGGATCTTGACTTTTCTCCTCCAACGTGAGTCGTACTTCTGTGTCATTTTATTAAGCGTCAACTGTTTGTCTAAAATAATTGACAATATAAATAACAGACACAAAATTGCACATATGTTCAACATAAAAATGTATTTCTAACTTTTACTTTTGACCCTTCCTATATGGCTATTGCAATTAATCCATAATTACTGTGTAATAAAGTAAACAGACAAGCCACAAAATTTATTAAAAATATATAATAAACAACATTAAGTGTCTTAGTAAGGTGTTGTCACTATGCACAAAAATATACAGTAATTAATCCTTTAATATTTGTTTACTATTAGCATTTATATCAATAACAGTTTTATTATTAAATTACAATTACAGTCATATTTTAATTTATTTAAACTTCCCAGTTGTCCTACATCTGAGTAACAGGTTATTACAAAAGACTTACAAAAACAGATTATTAATATTAATTATTTGGCAAAAGTAATAAATAGCTCCATCCACTCACCTTACTGAAGCTGCTCAAATTTGGCGCAAAAATGTGAACTTTGAACCCTCCAGGTGAGGTGGGCACAATGACAGTATTGGAAATTTCATTTGACAGCAACGCAATCCATTACGCAAGCTGCGTCCTGATTGGTTAATTAACGCGGTTGGCTGAATTAAGAAGAACGCCAGGAGCGCCATTAAAGTACGCAGGACGAATGAGGAGGATACGCAAAGCAGCACCTTACAGAAAAAGGTAAGCCTTCCTTATTAGTCCTTATTAAATGTAATTTGAGTATGACTTTATAATATTTTGAAGGAAAGTGTTTGTTTGTTGTGAAACTTTTTGAGGAGGCTAGTCCCATACGTGGCAACGTTAAATAATAACTTTAGCTAACCTTTAGCATGGACCACCTGTGGCTCCATAAAACTAACTTTACCGCGGTGGGTAAGTGATACTGCAGATTGGTGGAAATTGGTGAAGCCCGAACACCTTCAGAAAAAAATATTATTTGAAGTGGTCGCCAGGTTCACTTAAATTCCAATAGGGACTCTGGCTTTGGCTCATCTCTCGCGTGCTGTTTAATTAAAGTACCGGAGCGGATAGAAGACGCGCGCGCGTGTCGGCGTACATTTAAGATGAGGCTCGTTAAAAAAAAAAAGAAGTTGTGACTTATTTCATAAACACGTCCTGAGGTGAAAGTGTAGAAATTAACTGACCATATTATCACATGTTAGACTGTCTTTATGGATTTTTATCATGTCGAGAATATTACGCGGCAGTATTTTATTGCATGGCATCTAGTATAGTATTAGGCGATACCCTTAATATAGTAGGTTGTTGTTAACATGCGATAAAATAAAAAAATATATGCGAAGTATAAAATACAAAGCTTGTTTAAATAATTTAATTCTTCCTCGAATTCTTCCTTCTTAATTCTTCCTTTCTGAGGAAAGACGCAGTGCACGCAGAGGTCATGTTCATGCTTCATTTTTTATGTGGAAACTTATCTTTTAAGATGTTTAAATTTTTTAGCTGCTATCTAGCAACAATAATAAATGATGTACCGGTACAATCATAAATTAGAGACCTACAGCATTTGGAGGAGGGTATATTGCTTTTCTAGGTATATCAATTAACAGGTGTTTCCAAGCAATAAAAAAAAACAAGTGCTAACTTCTAATAATATAAAAATAATTTAAAATAAAAACTAACTTGAATAATATCAACCTAAAATTGCTGTAACAAACTGAGACATGCTAAAATGAATTAAGAACCACTTAAAAATGTTTTACATTTGTGTTTCACAGAATGGAAAGCCCAGCAGAAAGTGTAAAAAAAGAGTTGCCCAAAAGAGAGCGTAACCCACCGAAGAAAATCAAGTTTTATGAACCAGACCCTGGCTCACCCAAGGATGACCAAAAAGGTAACTGAATCACTTACTGTTATTGTGTTTATTTTAATTTATTGTGGATGATACTACAGTGTTTCCCACTGCAGTGGTAGCACTCAGAATGGGCCTGCATGACTTGCCAGCCTACACATTACAAATCACTCCGTTTTAATTAATACAGCTATAGTGATTTAATTAACATATGATATATATAGATATGAGAAAGATATAGGGGTCCCGTCACAGGCAAGGAAATAGCACAGACTCATAGGAACACGTTTTTATGGCTTTTGGTTGGCTTCCTCAAGAAGAGGACGAATAATATTCACATTTTGCAACGTCAGTCCCTTATTCTGGTAGCATTAAGTTACACGTTTTAAAAATAATCATAACTTTTGTTCTACATGATGCATCATGACAACCAAATGCAAAGTTTGATGTCTAAAGCCAAGGAGGACTGTACTAAGATAAACAAAATCATGGATGACATCTAGTCTCTTACCACTAGATTATTATGAATGTATCTCCAGGCACAATCCTTAGGTTATGGTCATTTTGGTCAAGTTAATCTAAATGTGTTTTAACAAGACAATTCTGCTGCCTTGTTGGCCAAAATATCCTTAATTTTTAAAAATCCTTTTGTTAGTGGGGGGAAAAAGCTATTACCCAGTATGGATGTAAAAAGTCTTAAATTGCTTTTAAAAAGGTATTAAATTGTTAAAACCTGCACAAACCATGTGTTGCCACGTTATAAAAAATACAATAAAGTAGCATGTTTGAGACCATATCTTAGTATTTACTTAATCTCCGTTATTCCTTGTTTTCATTTTTAGGTCATTTTGTATTTTTAACATTTGAGGATGGATACACTGCAAAAATTTTTAATGTCACTGATATATTAAACAAAGACGATCAACCTATTGCTTGTTTAAGAAATCTGAAACCGGGAGAAGTAGTATTGGCACGGTGGTCTGACAACAAGTTCTACAGTGCCAAAGTTAACTATGTTGGAACAGAAGCAAAGAAAGTGGATGCCAAGAAGGGCACAAAGAAGGACATTAAAAAAAGAGATACAGCTGCTCAGAGATTCTATAACCGCTCATCACTGCCTCCAGCAGTTCAGTCCACCTCTGCACAGCAATGCTTAAATTCTGTAGAGCACGGTGTCACCCAGGAACCAGCTACTCCGTCAACTCCACCTCCCCTGCCACACTACCAGCCACCAGCTACCCCATCAACTCCACCTTCCCTTCCATGCTACCAACCACCAGCCACCCAGTCATCACCTTGCCTGCCACGCTACCAGCCACCAGCCACCCAGTCATCACCTTGCCTGCCACGCTACCAGCCACCAGCCACCCAGTCATCACCTTGCCTGCCACGCTACCAGCCACCAGCCACCCAGAGATCACCTTCTTTGCCACTATACCAGCCACTAGCCACCCAGTCATCTCCACCCCTCCTGCCATACTACCACCTATCAGGTACCCCATCAGAGTACCAGCCTTTCTTTATACAGCCTTTCCAAAATTATCCACTCGCACCTTCTTCTAACCATCCACAGTATCCACAGCATCACACTGCACAGCCAGTGTCTTTCAACCAGTTGCAACAGATGCCTGTTTTAACAAATTCAGCTGAGCAATGGAAGCCAACAACTCCAAGTAAACTTGCAGCCAAAGAAAGCTTTCTTAAAATGTTGTACAGTCCCATTGTACCAGAAACACCGCCTGCTTGTCCTACAGAGAAGAGCACAGCTAGTAGTTCTGAATACGAAAACTCAAGCTTTAGCTCCTCTGCAGCTAGTTCTATCAATGAGATTGCTCCAGTACCAAAATATGGAGAACCAAGTGTGAGAACGAAACCAGGGGGAGCATGGAAGCCATGTGAGGCCTGTAAGCCAGAGCTGGCAAAATTAATGGAAGAGAATGAGAAACTGGAGGAGGTGCTGTGTAGTATTGGTAAGTAATCCCCCCCACATCCCAGTATCCAATCCAGTCTGATATTATATTGAATATCAGCACGTTAATACAGTATGTGCTTGGAGGCTACCCTTAGCACCCCCCCCCCCCTCTAACGTTAAATGGACATACTACGTCTGATTAGAATTCCAGTGAAGCAGAGTTATGCATATAGTTAAATGTAATTAATAGTAAATGACAATCAACTCTTGCATTGTAATTATCAATATGATAAAAAAAAAACTACAGTTTTGAGTAGACTAATTTTGGGCATATCGGGTGCTTTAGCAAAAAAAGTTATTTAGAAAATATTTAATTATAATAAAATCTTTGTTTTTAAACTTGCTGCCTTTTTTTTTCTTCTTCTTCTTCTTCTTTCTGTATCCCTCTAAAGTAACAATTCAATTTCTGTGTTACAGGTGGTGAACAACTTGAGGCATTAAAAAGCTTTCTGGAAAAAGTTGAACAGATACAACCTCAGGCTGGTGCTATGGCTAAACAAAACAGATCTGGGAAGCGAGAGCTATATCCAGAAAGTGGTCTTTTTCTGTCCTCTACCCGTCTAGCTGCAATCCATGCAGAGGCCCGGAAGGACTGCCTTCGCTTGTTTCATCTTCTTTTTGATGAATTCTTTACTGCAGAGGAGTGCCAAAATGCAGTGGCATTTGGGAAGCACGGAAAGGTGCCAGAAGGGAAAACGGTCCTGGACAAGTCCAAAGTCAATGGGATCCTAAGTAAGTAACTTAGACTTTTTCTAATTTTATTGTTTACAATAAAATGTTTGTTGTACAATTTATATACCACTAACTCCAGTCTTTTTTGGGTTTTAATTTCTTTCTACACTGGCATCCAGAATATGCAATAATCTCTTTGAACAGTTGGTATTAAGATCTTCTACTTGTGATCTGTAAATCCTTTATAACGGCTCTAATCTGAGGTGCTGTGTGTGAATTGGTACATTTCTGAGGCTGGTAACTCTAAATGAACTTCTCCTCTGCAGCAGAGGTACATTTTGGTCTTGCTTTCCTGGGAAGGTCTTTATGAGAGCCAGGTTTATCATGGTGCTTGATGGATTATGCAAATGCACTTGACAATACTGTTCTTGGCAATAACTATTCCAGAACAGCTATCCATCATTTAATAAATTAATTGATTGTAGTTGTTACTTAATCACCTAATTCCAAGTGTTATTTCATAGTTTTATAATCTCCAGTATTGTTCTAGAGTGTATAAAATAAATCCAAACTTTTATTTTTGGATACTGTATTTCTTCATACAATATGGCAAAGGGTTCAGAGCCAGAGAGCGAAACTAAGGCCCACAACATGGTCTAGCCCTATACTGGTACTCAACGGACATCCCTTATTTATTTATTACAATTTTTGTTTATTCCTATGTACAACGGTCTGTATGGTGGCTTACACTACTGGGCTTTAACACGCTGGCTTACAACAGTTCATTCCACTGTCCAGTTTAAAGCATCTCTACACATACACAGACTGGTGCCAATAAATTTTCAGAAGTTTTTTTTTTTTTTTTAAGAAGCTTTAACTAAATAAGGTGCTTCTTGACATGTAACCAACTATAAACGTATTCAATCTCAAGAGATTGAATTTATTTTACCTGCTTTGATTCATGGCCATATCGGACCAATTTGCTCATTTTTATGCCTGCTTCTTTTGTTTTTGCAGCATACATCATGCGCTGTGGAACCCTGGATGGATGGACACCAGTGGAAAAAAGTAAAGCCAAAAAAGCTTTGATAAACAAATGTCGGATGAGGGCCTCAAAGACTTTATAATTTTTTGAATGTGGCACACTGGAGGGATGTACAAAAAGCCCTCATACAAATACTGCTTGCTGTTCCAGTTATTGGATGTTATGTATTGGTATACAGCTGTACTGAATACTGCTACATATGCTGTAGTAGAACATTTTGTAGTTCAGGTTTCCAGAATAAATTTGTAGGATTAGCTGTTGCTGTCCTAAATGTTGATATTAGGTAAGAGACTCAATTGTGATCGGTAAGTTGGTACAATGTTTTAAATTTGTTAAGTATAAAACCAAAATCTTTTCAAGTTTAATTTTTTGTGATGCAAGTTTACACTTGCTATATACATGTTCAAGTTATACATGTTTTCTGTACAACCTGACAAACTAACAAATTACATGTGAAGATATGTTATAATATATACACATATACATGTGTCTATATATTTTGTTATGGGGCAATTTCAAATAAAGCAAACTTGTTTGTTTAAGCATTTGTAAAAAAAAGCTTTTAATTGATTTTATTTTTAATTAATTTATTAGGTACTATTAAAAGGTTTTCCCATATTTTGTCAACTATAAGTTTAATATAAATTAAATGAAATTATTGGGAACACCTATCGACAAAGATCTATTACAGTTCAATAGAACCAGTCACATTGTAATAAACTGTATCAATAATACAAAGAGGTACCTAATAATTTTTTGGTGTGTTGTACCACCACATACACACTAATTTTATATATCACACCTTTCTCCAAAGGAGAAAAAAAGGAGCCAATAATAACAGTGAGGTTATGAGGATCTCCATTTCATCTCAAGGATGACTCCTGTCGCTAAATTTCTTGTCTCATCTGTTTCTCCTAGTGAATTTTAGGAGAAACAGACCAGAAATGTATGAAACTAAATAGAAACTAAACTGAGGTTAAAATGAGAATTACAACTTTGTCTCCAGAGTTATAGAAAAGCGAGCTTTGAGCAGTAAAATTTTCCTCTGGGTTACTGCAGAGTTTTATAAACAGTTCTCTAAAGAAGTGTCTCCTTTTTTAATTAAGGTGTTTGAAGAAAGCATACAGAATGAAACTCTCCCCCCGACTCTCACTCAAGGTTTAATTACTTTAATTCCTAAACCCAAAAAAGACGTACTTTTAATTGACAATTGGCGGCCTGTTTCTCTGCTTAACAGTGATTATAAAATTTTAGCAATTATTTTTGCTAAAAGACTAAAATCTGTACTGAGCTCTAAAATAGACGAGACTCAATCTGTTTTTTTGAACAAAAGACACATTGTGAACAATGTAAGATTGATTCTTGATTTACTAGATTATTCAGACTTGATTCAGGTGGACAGTTTTATTCTTTTCTTAGACTTTTATAAGGCCTTCGATTCTTTAGAGCATCAGTTTATTATTGATTCATTGGGAAAATTTGGTTTCGGGGATATGTTTTGCATAAAACCCTTTATAATAACGGGAGTGCTTCGATTAAATTAAAGAATGGCACTTCACCAAGGTTTAGTTTATCCAGAGGCGTGAGACAAGGGTGCCCCATCTCTTTCTATTTATTTCTCCTTTCCGTGCAGCCACTCTCAACATTTGTATGTCAAAGCGGTATTCGAGGTATTCATATATAAGATTGTACAGCATCCGCTTTTTTAATATTCCAGTTAGATCCGAAATTATGTATTTAGGCATTGTGATAACTAAGAATCGAGATAAAAGATGTACCTTGAACTTTGACCCGATTATATTAAAAACCCAAAGGAGATTTAACGCATGGTTGCAGAGAGACTTGACCTTGAGAGGCAGAGCACTGCTTGCTAAGGCTGAGGGGATCTCCAGACTCACATGTGCTGCACTCTCTCTATATGTGGACAACAAAATCTGTAAATTTGTTGATAAAATTCCTTTTTAATTTTGTTTGGAAAAACAAAATCCATTATGTTAAGAAGTCTGTTATAATGAATACGTATGAGTATGGTGGGTTGAATTTCCTTGATTTCTTTTCTTTAAATAACACTTTTAAAATTAATTGGATTAGGCAGTTTCTGTGTAATCCTAATTCAATCTGGAATTTTATCTCCAATTACTTTTTTTGCAAATTAGGCGGTCTCCCTTTCTTATTGATCTGTAATTATAGTATTGACAGAATCCCTTACAATTTATCTAAATTCCATAAACAGGCATTACTTGCATGGTCTTTAATTTTTAAAAATAACTTCTCTCCTCATCGGTATTTCACCTCGAACAACCAAGACATTGTATATAAGAAAAGATCTCTATTTTTTAATAGTTGGTTTGAGAAAAACATTTTGATTGTTTCCCAGTTATTAAACTCAGAAGGTCTTATTTTAAGTTATGAAGAGTTCTTATGTAAGTTTGATTTCCCAGTAACTCCCAAAGAATTCTCCATTGTCATGGACGCTGTTCCTAAAGGAGCTATTATGCTTTTAAGAGACTCTGTGAGATCAACCAGCACTTCATCTATTTCTCTGGGCCCTTTTGAATTCCCAGTAGGAAAATTATGCTTTTTGTCACATCCTTCATCACGTAATTATAAGATTAGATCGCTCTTTCAAAAGGAACTTGTAACAACTCCATATGTGATGTCTTATTGGAAGAATTTTGTTGATCATATTGATTGGAAAAAAGTATGGTCTCTGTCTTCGAAATATATTATTACTAACGAGGTTAGAGAAATCTCATTTAAACTATTACACAGATTTTACCCAGCTAAAGACTTTTTAAAAAAGTTTAAATCAGATATAGATACAAGTTGCTCTTTTTGTGGTGACACCAATGAAACCGATACGCATATTTTCTGGGATTGTCCTCACACAAATTTTTTGGATTGAATTCTCCAATGTTATCAATCACAATGTGCTCCAGGGTTTCCCTTTGCTGTTTGGCTTCTTTGATATACAAAAAGATAAAATTAATGAATATTTTATTATTAACTTACTATTATTTCTAGCTAAATTTCATATGTATCGCTCTAAATTCTCTCGGCAAAATCCTTTGTTTATTGTTTTTAAAAAAGAGGTTCAACAGTATATCCAAAACATTTCATCATCGAAGAATCTTAAAGCACTTAAAACAGTAAATAAATTTCTTCTTTTTAATTTATTTTAGAGCTTCTACTCTGTTTTATTTTATTATTATTTTTATTATTATTATTATTTACTTAATCTTTGCTCTGTATACCAATGGTGCTTTGTGTATATTATTACCTCTTTGTATGTAAAATTATTTTTATTGTACTCTGTTCTTGGCACTAATAAATAAACATTTTTAAAAAACCTTGATGGAGGCAGATCGGTCTCATAAATAATTCACACAAAAAACACGATGTTCACGTGCGTAACCCAATTCACGTGCACGAAAAATATATATATATTTACAAAAAAACACATTCACGTGCATAAAAAAAATGCATATTCATAATATACAATTCACATATGTACAACTGTGTAAAAATGTTTAAATGTTTAAAATTTATAAGTGCATCATGGGCTGTGCATGTGAAAATCGACTTACGTGCGTGAATATCGCTGGATTTGTGTGTTTTTGAGACGTTGCTGGCTCTTTTTTTTTTCACATTTCACTGTTTTATTTATTTATTTTTTTTTGAACTTTGAAATAACAGAACAGCGAGTACAAAAAATATACAAATAAATAAATAATACAGGTATTTTAACATCATAGGTTAAATAATAATACACAAATATATATAGGCCTATATATATATATATATATATATATATATATATATATATAAAAAAATATATATATATATATATATATACACATCACATGTAAAATAGAAGAGAGTAATCAAAAAAGCACAAAATAGAAGGAAAAGAAGAGAAAAAAAATAAAAAATAATTAAAATAAAGCAGAGGGTACTTCACAGGATAAATTATAGATTGAGTATATTTATAAGCTTGTAGTCCGTGCAAATTGAATAGGTCTTAATTGCTTTTTTATTATGAGACGTTGAAATAGTTTTTAAATATTGCTTAATTTCTTGTAGAAACACAACAAAGATAGGTGTACAATCAGAGAATTTGCATTTATGTATATAAAACCTACAAAGATACAAAATTAGATTTATAACAAAACAAACCTTTGTATCTCCTTCAAAAAAACCAAAGAGAACCATCTTGAGGTTTAACTTAAAACCTTTTAAAATGATGTTTGAGATAAACAAGCCAACATGTTTCCATAGTTGCTGAGTGTACTTGCACATCCAGAATAAGTGAAGAATAGTTTCAGTTTTATTGTTACAGAAAACACAGTCAGAGTCAAAATGTGTAGCAAACTTCTTTTTCAAGAAATGTTTGGTGGGATATATATTATGAAGTATTTTAAAAGATATTTCTTTTACTTTATTTGTGACAAAAAGAGTATGTTGCATGGACCAAATAAGATTCCAATTTAAATGGTCAAAAATACTATTCCAATATGAAATAGCAGAAGGGGTACAAGCTATGGATTCAACCAATAAGGCTCTTACTTTATGATTTTTACTTTTCCCCCCTGTAAAACATATCTCTCCAATAGGAGTCTTCACAGGTTCAGGGAGTGGGTCATAACTCAGAATTAAAGTATTATCTTTGAAAAGCATACATAGGCCAGATGGAATAGCATCCATAACGGTGGCAAACTCCTTTGGTGTCACTGGAATATTATAGGTTGACAGAAAGTCTGAATATCTAAAGAGCATACCATTTTTATCAAAAAGTTGGCCAACAAATAAAAGGCCATTGCTGAACCAGTTTTCGTAAAATAAAGATTTTTTCTTAAATAAAATATTCTTGTTATTCCATATATAACAGCGGTGGGGGGAAAAGTTGTGTTTGTACATAAGATTGAGACGTTGCTGGCTCCAACGTGCGGCAACATACGGCACATACGTAAGTCTCAAACATACGGCACTCGTAACTCTTTAGCCAATCAGATGCGACCTTACTAGTCAGCCAATCCCAGCCCTGCAGGAGCGCTCGAGTAGCTCAACCTTGCACACCTTTTGCGCAGTCTGAGTTAATTACAACGGAAATCAAGTTTTACCGACTCCAACCAAGAACAGGATGCATGTCTTTAAAGACATGTAAAGTTATTACTTTATTTCATAATGTTTTTTTTAATGAAAATTAAACACAACTGTCAATATAATTTTTGCTGCAAAAACACAAATATAAATAAAAACATTTTAGCTTTTAACATTTTTACTGCTTCAGACATATAACAGACAAGTTTCTTTCTTTAAGGTATTTTATCTTAGTTCATTAACAACTCAATTGGTTCGACTCCGCTCTGAAACTTTTTTTATTAAATTATTAAACTTTTGTTTAAAGGCGAAATAAAAGTATTCCATTCGGCAAACATGTCACTAATCAATACATTTAAACCTAATAAAATTAAACCTTTTATGGAAAATAAACAAATAGGGGTAAAATATAAAATATTTATATTGGATCATTATTAATTAATTTGGTTAGTTTGCAGATTTTTCTTATTTAATTTTAAAACTGTTGTTTAAAGACCAAACAAAAGAAACCCAGTAGTCAATCATGTCAATAATCAATAAATATAAAGCTGAGTTTGATTAATTAGCTGCTAAACAGATTTTTTTAGGAGGAAAAAAAAATTCCATTAGCGATCATCAATAATGAAAAAAACTAAACCTAATCAAACTTTCCTGTCCAGCCTTGCTTAACATCCATGTCAATTTGATGTCTTACACCACTAAGGACTAACCTAAACCTAAGCCCTTTAGATCTTGCAAGGTGCCCATTTCTCTTTAACATTAACAGTTTTATTTAGCCTTTTCTTCTCTAAAAGGTTTTATATGCCCTTAAAGATTCATATTAAAGGGTGCAAAATATCAGGTTAGCACCTCCGTAAGGACATATTACTATTGTTTGAATGTACACAGTATAGTTACTTCCATGGGATTCTTTGTATAGCATTATCCATCTAGTGCAACAGTGAAAGACCTCAATTCAATTCAATTCAATTTTATTTGTATAGCGCTTTTAGCAATTTTCATTGCCGCAAAGCATCTTTACATAGTCAAAAGAATTATTTAGGTTTGTATGAAATGTGAATTTGTATGAATCAAAATGGTCAGTTTGTCCCTGGTGAGCAAGCCGAGGGCGACAGTGGCAAGGAAAAACTCCCTGAGATGGTAATAGGAAGAAACCTTGAGAGGAACCAGACTCAGCAGGGAACCCATCCTCATTTGGGTGAAACAGAAAGCAGTAAATGATCTGCATTTATACAGTGTGTAGGGTGGGAGGCAGTTCAGCTATAATAGCTGATGTTAATTGATGTTAATATGGAGTCCAGGTAGTTATTGAAGACCCAGGTAGACTTGTAAGAAGTTCCAGTCATGAACTATCGAACTGTCAAGTCCCCAGAGAAACAGTTGCCAACACCAGTCAAGGCCAGAACCATTTTCTAGGTAGAGAGAATCATTCCCAGACACCAGACGCATCCCAGAGAGACACACGGGGCATCCATGTGACGAGATCTTCATCCAGAAGCGGGGCACCAGGATGGGTCAGACAGGTCCGGAGGGCAGAGGGAGTCTGGATCACTGGCAGCTCAGGAACGACATGTGTAGCTCGACAGAGAGAGAGAGAAAGAGTGAAAGGGGGGACAAAAGGAGAGAGGAAAAAGAAAGAGGGGGGGAAAGAGAAGAAGAGTATAGATGGCAGTTAGGTATGGTCACAGTCACACAATGTATAATGTGAATGTATATTAACTGTAGAGTGCAAGCAGAGACTCCGGCAGGACTAACTATGACAGCATAACTAAAAGGGAGAGCCAGAAGGAAACACAAACATGAGGGCTTCCTGAGATGTAAAGCAAACAATCACCTCACCGTCAGCAAACCTGAGTGATCAATGAGAGTGAGGAGGACAGCATCCAAACATACCAGTTCACCATAATACTCTACGTCCATGAGTCCCCCAGATCTGCTCCTTTACCTATGGCAAATCTATTTATAAAAATGCTTGGCTAAATAAATAGGTTTTTAGCCTGGACTTAAACACTGAGACTGTGTCTGAGTCCCGAACACTATTTGGAAGACTATTCCATAACTTTGGGGCTTTGTAAGAAAAAGTTCTGCCCCCAGCTGTATTTTTCATAATACGCGGTACTGACAAGCAGCCTGCATCCTTTGATCGAAGTAGGCATGGCGGATCGTAAGACACTAGCAGTTCGCTCAGGTACTGCGGCGCAAGACCATTTAATGCTTTATATGTCAAGAGTAGTATTTTAAAATCAATGCGAAATTTCACAGGGAGCCAATGGAGTGAAGATAAGATAGGGGTGATGTGCTCATATCTTCTGGTTCTGGTGAGGACTCTCGCTGCTGCATTCTGGACTAGCTGAAGCTTATTTATGCATCTAGCTGAACAACCAGACAGTAAGGCATTACAATAGTCCAACCTAGAGGTGATAAAAGCATGAACTAGTTTTTCTGCGTCGTTTAGCGACAATAAATTTCTTATTCTGGCAATATTTCTGAGGTGAAAGAATGCTATCCTGGTAATATTATCTACATGTACTTCAAATGAAAGGCTGGAATCAATAATCACCCCAAGGTCTTTCACTGTTGCATTTGATGGAACAGAAAGGCCATCTAAAGTTACGGTGTGATCTAAAATTTTACTCCTAGCTGTATGCGGTCCTATGACTAGAACTTCTGTCTTATCCGGATTTAGCAGAAGGAAGTTAATTAGCATCCAATTTCTTATGTCCTGCACACATTGCTCAATTTTAGTAAGCTGTTTTTTCTCATCAGGTTTTGCTGAGACATATAACTGTGTATCGTCAGCATAACAATGAAAACTAATACCATGCTTACGGATTATGTTGCCCAGAGGAAGCATGTAAAGGGAAAAAAGCAGTGGACCTAAAACTGAACCCTGCGGAACGCCAAACTCCACTAGAGAACATGCGGAATAATCACCATTTAAGTCTACATACTGATAACGATGGGTCAGATAGGATCTGAGCCAGGAGAGGGCTGTACCCTTAATTCCCACTACATTTTCTAATCTGTGAAGAAGAATAGCGTGATCAACAGTGTCAAAAGCTGCACTGAGGTCAAGTAATACAAGCATAGTTACACAACCCTGATCAGAGGCCAATAGAATGTCATTTACTACTTTAACGAGCGCTGTCTCTGTACTGTGATGAGGCCTAAATCCTGACTGATACAGTTCATGTATGCCATTTCTATGTATATATGAGCATAGCTGCTCCGCTACTATCTTTTCCAGGATCTTAGAGATAAAGGGGAGGTTTGATATTGGTCTGTAACTGGACAGCTGACAGGGGTCGAGGTCAGGTTTCTTAATTATTGGTTTGATAACTGCTAATTTAAAAGATTTTGGAACATATCCAATGCTGAGTGAAGAATTAATTATTCTCAACAGGGGTTCTATTATTGCTGGTACTATCTGTTTAAGAAAATGTGTCGGTACAGGATCTAATATACAGGTTGATGAATTTGAAGAAGAGATGAGTGAAATTAGTTCATTCTCTTCAAGGGGAGTAAAGTATTCTAGGTTCTGGTCTGACATGGCTAGATTAACATCTGCATCAATTACATTGTTCGGTTTCAAAACCTCAATTTTATGCCTAATATTTACAATTTTATTATTAAAAAAGTTCATGAAGTCCTCACTATTGCATGATGTTGTTGTGGAGATTTCTGCAGTGGTCTTATTTCTGGTTAATTTGGCTACAGCATTAAATAAGAATCTAGGATTATTTTTATTTTCTATAAGAGTGGAGAGATATGTTGATCTAGCTACACTAAGAGCTTTTCTATAGTTCAGGATGCTCTCCTTCCATGCTATTTGAAATACTAGTAATTTAGTTTGACGCCATTTACGTTCTAATTTCCGAGCGGTCTGTTTTAAAGTGCGCGTGTGATCGTTATACCAGGGAGCAAGTTTTTTATCTCTAATAATTTTTCTTTTGACTGGAGCTACATTATCTAGGGTATAGCGAAATGTCGACTCTAAATATTCAGTCGCCTGATCGAGTTCTGTGGGGTCAGACGGTGATCTAATCGAAGTTGGGAACTCTGGGAGATTACTGATAAAACTCTGTTTGGTAGTTGATGTGAATGTACGTTTCATATGGTAGCGCGGCGCTGTGTGTACATTATTATTGTGACACACTTGAATTGAGACAAGATAGTGATCTGAGATAACTTCAGATAGTGGTATTGTGAATAAATTTCTTATACTTAATCCAAATAATATTATTAAATCTAAAGTGTGACCTGCTTTATGAGTGGGTCCTACTACACACTGATTTACTCCTACCAAGTCCAGTATAGACATAAATGCAGACATAAAAGACCTCAGTGTGATTATAAATATCCCAGACTTTCATGTGAAGCTCATGTAGATAATATTACCAGGATAGCATTCTTTTACCTCAGAAATATTGCCAAGATAAGACATATAGTGTTACTAAACGATGTTCATGCTTTTATCACCTCTAGGTTGGACTATTGTAATGCCTTACTGTCTGGTTGTTCAGCTAGATGCATAAATAAGCTTCAGCTAGTCCAGAATGCAGCAGCGAGAGTCCTCACTAGAACCAGAAGATATGAGCACATCACCCCTATCTTATCTTCACTCCATTGGCTCCCTGTGAAATTTCACATTGATTTTAAAATACTACTCTTGACATATAAAGCATTAAATGGTCTTGCGCCGCAGTACCTGAGTGAACTGCTAGTGTCTTACGAACCGCCACGTCTACTTCGATCAAAGGATGCAGGCTGCTTGTCAGTACCGCGTATTATGAAATCTACAGCAGGGGGACTTGTGATGTCAGTCGCTTGATAGTTCAGGACTGGAGTTACCTGCAGTCTACCTGAACGAACTGGAGTCCATTTTAACTTTAACACATCCCCTGTTACACTGAACTTCCAGTCTCACACAGTATGAGTGCAGATCAATCCCTGCTATCCGTTATCACCCAAATAAGGATGGGTTCCCTGTTGAGTCTGGTTCTTCTCAAGGTTTCTTCCTATTACCATCTCAGGGAGTTTTTCCTTGCCACTGTTGCTGTCATCCTCAGCTTGCTCATCAGGGACAGCCTTATAATTTTGATTCATACACATTCATATTTCATACAAACTTAAATCATTCTTTTGATTGTGTAAAGCTGCATTGCGGTTAAGATTTTTACTGCTCCAGGCTTATTTTAACAGACAAGTTTCTTTCTTTCGTGGATTTTATTTTAGTTTATTAACAATTCATTTGGTTCTACTTTGCTCTGATCTTTTATTAATTTTTTTAAAATAAATTATCAAACTTTTGTATAAAGGTGAAATAAAAGTATTCCAATTGGTAAACATGTAACTAGTCAATACATTTAAACCTAATAAAACTCGATTTTTTAAAATGTAAAATAAACAAATACTGTTCGGGTAAAATATTAAATATTTATATTAGATCATTATTAATTAATTTGGTTCCACTTTGCCTAGATTTTTCTTATTTAATTATAAATTTGTAGTTTAAAGACCAAACAAAAGTAACCCAGTAGTCAATCATGTCACTAACTAATTCATATAAACGTAATAAAACTCGACTTATGTTAAGTATACATTAACATGGGTCATACATTTAATGGGTTTACATCGGTTCATTAATAATTCATTCTGAGTTTGATTAATTAGCTGATTAACAGGTTTTTTGTTTGTTCAAGGAGGAAAAACAAAAATTGCATTAGCAATCATCAATAATGAAGAAAACTAAACCCAATCAATCTTTCTTGTGTTCTTCGTATAGCATTAACAATTTGTAATAATGGTATGAGTATTGTCTTGTGTATTTTAACCTACCCTTCATGATTACTTAGACAAACCTAGTTTGTTAGATATTCAAACATTTTAAAGAGATGTCATCTTCAAGAGTGGTAAAGAGATCTAACTTTGACCAAGGGCTAAAGTAAGAACTCGGACAAATTATATTTTATTATAGCAGCTTGTCTTCACCAAGCTGACACCAACTGTTGTGAAATAATGCCCCCTACTGGAAATGCACAACAACAACAAATCTCCCTGGACCCCTGACCTTTTATTTCAGCTCTTTTTATTAAGGACTAAATAATGAGATGAACAATTAAGAACCAACATCAAGGTGGAATTTTTGAGTGAAAAAGGTTGGCCTTACAAACTTTCACTGATCAAAACCAAAGATGCACATTAAAGTAATAAAGTTTGTAATTTTTTAAAAAACTTAACAATTCCTCATACACATTTGTTTCAACCCAAAAAGTATAATTTTTAATAATCTTGTAATTAAACTTGGACTGATACACATCACAGTAAACTAGATCAAGTGCGAGATGTACAGTACAAACACAATAGAAGAGATTTCCAATACAAAAAATAAAATAAATAAATACAACTTTTGTTATAACAGCATCCATCAACTTTAAGTAAATAAACATTTGAAACAGCAAATCTTACTGAAATTGTAACAACCCAAACTAAAATTACAGTATCAGCATGACGAATTACAACAGTTTATCTGAATTTAACAAAAGTTCTACTTTCCTTGGAAAAAAAAAGGTTATTTTTTTTCCTCCACTGAACACATTTCTAAATAAAAAAATGAAAATTGTCACGCTTGATAGGATGAACATTCCAAAACAAGAAATATTAAACAACAAATGTAAATAACTGACAGATGATGATGCTGTGGCACTTTTACAAATAAAACAGTAGGTCATCCAGGTTGATGTTGGGCTCCCTGTGGATGCTCTGTCCAACTAGGAAGGCCAGTTTGTGGGCGTACTGGCATGGTGCAGGAACTCGAACAACTCCCTTAACAACAACAACAAAAAAATATCCCTGGACGCCAGACCTTTTATTTCAAATTCAAATTCCAATTTTTTTTGTTTTTTTGTCACATACACAGTTATACACAGTACGATGTGTGTGATTTAATTATTTAAAAATAATTACAAGACACCACTTAAGCGTCCTGTTTTTGGTTGCAGTTCACAAAGCCGCGGTCCGGAGGGCTTCATGGCTCTGCTTTAAAGCCAAACTTAAGCTTCACTCTAATGCATGCAAGCAAGGTAATGTTGGTATAATTTCACAGCTTAAATTAGATGTTAAAATATTTTTTAACTATCATTTAACTATGCTTTCTTACTCTCCCAGTCCCTCCCCAGCTCTTCTGCACTGTCCAGACCTGATACAAGTGCCATGGCTAGAAGGACATTGTCACCCTCCCACACCTGCCATGACTGCTGATCCCCCGAGACCACCAGGGTGATGGCCAGCAGCACCTGAGCAACAGCTGCTAGGTCTTATAGTATAAAGTATGTATCCAAAATGTCTTGGTATGCTGGAACATTACAAGTTCTTTTACTGGAAGTAAGGGGCCGAGCCCTCTTCTTCTTTGTCTTTCGGCTGTTCCCTTTCAGGGGTCGCCACAGCGAATCATTTGCCTCCATCTAACCCTATCCTCTGCATCCTCTTCTCTCACACCAACTAACTTTATGTCCTCTCTCACTGCATCCATAAATCTCCTCTTTGGTCTTCCTCTAGACCTCCTGCCTGGCAGTTCCAACCTCAGCATCCTTCTACCGATATATTCACCATCTCTCCTCTGAACATGTCCAAACCACCTCAATCTGGCCTCTCTGACTTTATCTCCAAAACATCTAACGTGGGTTGTCCCTCTGATAAACTCATTCTTAATCCTATCCATCCTTGTCACTCCCAAAGAGGATCTCAACATCTTCAGCTCTGCTACCTCCAACTCTGCCTCCTGTCTTTTCTTCAGCGCCACTGTCTCTAAGCCGTAGAGCATCGCTGGTCTCACCACTGTCCTGTACACCTTTCCTTTCATTCTCGCTGATACTCTTTTATCGCACAACACACCTGACACTTTTCTCCACCCATTCCAACCTGCCTGTACCCGCCTCTTCACCTCCTTTCCACACTCTCCGTTGCTCTGGACCGTTGACCCCAAGTACTTAAAATCCTGCACCTTCTTTACCTCTGCTCCCTGTAGCCTCACCGATCCTCCTGGGTCCCTCTCATTTACACACATGTATTCCGTCTTGCTGCGGCTAACCTTCATTCCTCTGCTTTCCAGAGCATACCTCCACCTCTCCAAATTTTCCTCCACCTGTTCCCTGCTCTCGCTACAGAGCACAATGTCATCTGCAAGTAAGGGGCCGAGCCCAACTTCTGAAAAGCAGCCCCACACCAGTTCCAACATGACTGCACACCAGTGCACAAAGCGAGCTCCATAAAGACATGGATAAGTGAATTAGATGTGGAAGAGCATTATTACCATTTTCCCTTAAATATAGCCTTGAAATCTGTAATATTAAAATGGTTAAGTTGTCATAGAATACCAAAATGTGGAAATTCTAATTGAAAAATCTTTTTTCTTTTTAAATGCAGAGGATACAATAGAAACAAACTCGCTACTATAATTGCTACTGAATGATAGGGTAACGCCATCTGGGACAGGTAAAGAAAATCAGCTCTTTGAATGTGAGAACATCATGTACACTGTAAACCCTAATGCTCAAAGTAAATAAACATATTGAGTACTGTTAACTTAAACAATTACAATTAGTTAAAATTAATAGACCTTGATGAGTATTTAGAACTTTTTGGTATTCATGAGTTTGTAGAAATGACACTTCTCAAATTAGCTGAACAAGTTTGATATTTTAAGACTCCTTAAAGTTCCAACAACTTAAAATCTTTCAGCCTAGCGATTTTATGTCTGACGTTATCAAAGCACATGTAAACTGCCCACGTTGAATTGTTTTGATCAAGATGGTGGATTGGTCTGTCTTCGTGTGATGCTGTAAGTATAATTTTTACAAATCTGGCCACCCTAACAGAGCACTGGTGGCTCAGTGGTAGGTGTTTCGCCTGCCATGCGAAAGAGCTGGGTTCGATTCCCTCCACTGTATGAAGTTCCTGTCCCAAGCCCAGATAAAAATGGGAGGGATGTGTTCAGAGGGCATCTGGAGTACAAACTTGTGACAAACCGCTGTGGTGACCTATTGCCAGGAGCAGGCGAAAGACCAACAACAATTTATTTGGTTTGCAATAACTAAAAAAAAATATATAAAATGAATTAGGCTACTCAGTAATGCAAGTAAAGAACGATTAATATGAATGAGTACAACAAACTCAAAAACTGATAGTTCTGTTTACTTAAAATCACTTTTCTCCATGCTGCAACTGCAAATGATACTGGTCCTTCTGCAGAAGTTTTAATCTTACCCAGTGTATGAATCACTTGTCTTGTGATTGTTGAATGTGGTGGAAATTTTCTGGATTTCCACCACATTACCAACATTCAGTTTTTGTTACAATTCTAAAAATCTTCCCAGATAATTCGGTGCCAGTGAGTGCATAGTTTAGGGGCACTGGTGGCTCAGCGGTGGGCAGGGGCGTTTCTAGGATTTTCAGTTAAGGGAGGCTTAGCCCCCATAGATGTTTAACACATATTTGGCTTGTTCAGAATCAGTACTCAAATGAGTCTTCTTGATCACACACGCTGTTTACTGTATAAACCTTTTTCTATGTACAGGTACAATAAAAAATTTTTTAACCAAAAACAGCATAAATTTTGTTATGTCACAGCCTTATTCTAAAATTAATTAGTATTTTTAGTATTATTAGTAGTTAACAGATTATGGGCGAAACTTCATTGAGTGATGATGGTAGAATAATTATAAAGGACTTGACTAAAACAACATGCATGAGGAATCACAAAGGAGTTTTCATTTTCTGCAATGGAAAAGTACTCGAACTAGTTACTTAGAAAGTACATTATCAGAAAGTAAGGCTGTAATGTAACTGATTATTTTTTAATAGCAGTAATTTTGTAATGTAATTAGTTACTTTAAAAAGTAACGTCCCCCAAAACTGGTTGCTAAACATGAAGAATATTGATTTGGATTTGAAACTAATCAGTATATTTACTCCATTCTCAAACATTTTGATTGAAATGTATAAAAACTATTAAGAGTATGTTAAAAATACAATTCACTTAGTCAACTGCTAATTTCTATTTGTGAAATAAACATAAATTAAAGCGTAAATTTAAGACAAAATTAATAGCTGTTTTTTATTTAGATATTTATTTTGATATGTTAAACTCAGAGATCTTATTAAGGAAACAACCTTTTCATTATTGTGAAATTTACAAATCCACAGAATAATTTTTTAGAGTGTAAATGGTATGCAATATAAGCGTAATGAAGTTAAAAAATGAGGCGTAGTATTACAACAGTATACAGTATAGTACAGCAGTTTAGCATACTTTACATTATTGATACTTAAAGATGCATAATCTAATGTTAAATTTGACCGCACTCAGGTGTGATTGTGGTGTGAAAATTTATGTGTGAAAATTTGTGCTGCAACTTACAGCTGTTTTTATGTTCGAATGATCTATCGATTATTGAAGCGAATAATCCAGAATGATTACGACTCATGGAATTCCTCAATGGCTCCTATTAGCTCATTTCATATTAGCTCTCAGGTTTTAAATTTAGTTAAATTTTTAAATTTAATTTAAATTTTAGTTTAACAGTAAAGACAATACAGACTAATACTTCATTAAAAAATCGTAATTTGTATTTTAATGAAATATCATCATGAAATAAAAGCTAAATAAAAATCGTAAAAGGTTTTTCTGTCCAAACTTAAATCTAAGGATGAGCAAAATAACATCAGCAATAGACTTAAACAGTTACGTAAGGTTTAAAGAATGTAGATGGCCACATACGGCAGTTAACTTTATATATTACGAAAAGTGATGCTGCGTTCTGTTCTACAGGATATTTTAACGTCTGATTACCTTTAACGGTTTCCCATCAACGACATGTACTTACGCTGGTTATATTACATATTATAATATTCTCCTTAAATTACAGCACTTTTTCATCTTTTCCAGACTTATTATAAACTGATTCGTTAATAATGTTGAGTTATAGATTTGGCGCACAGGGCGCTAGGCAGATTTATCATGGTAAACCAAGGAGACGCTTTCAGGTTGCCTGGTCACAATAAGTCAGAATGGACTGTGTTAATGTCTTTAGTTTTACAGACAATTACAAGTGGCTGAAGGGCTGTTGGTGCCGTTATTGGAACAAACTTAGGAAACGTTGATGGAAAGGAAGGATGGTCAAGGAAGTTTTTCAGGTGGCCCCTATACGTCCTAGAAAACCAGTCAGTGCTTTGGGATGAAAAGATAAGACTATGTATTGTATTTTCCATTGGGACTCCAAGTCCACTGCTGGGATTTATCACTCAAAATGAAAAAAAAAAAAAAAACAGCATCTTCTCTTACCCCTTCTCTTAAATTTGAAATATAATATATATTAGTGTAATTCGCATAAAGTTAACATTAGACAGGTAAGCATCTATTAAGGTCTGTCTTTATTTTTACTAAAACCTTGGGGATGAATTGACTCGAGTTAGGACAATGCAAGGGACTGGATATTTTAATTAGTAGCCGGTGACTTAACATTTCATCTCCACTTTGTGTAAAAAACTGAATGACCAAAAGGGAGGGGATGTCACAAAATAATGGATAAATTTAAATAGTGTCAGTGGTTAAATATGGAATTTTATTGAAGATAATTGCTACACAATTACAGCACAAAAATGACTTTTTAGCAGTGAAATAATTTTTGCAACATTTAAAAAAAAAAGGATGAAATAAACGGGATCTTGGTAGATAAGGTGAAAGGATTGTTTTGTATTTTTCGTGTTAGTGAGTTTTATTTTTTCTTCTCCATCGATACAGAAGACAATGATGTCGACAAGAAAGTCCAGAAGGCAGAAAAAAAAAAAACATTTCACAACTGCTCACAGTGTGGGAGGAGGTTTACTCATCGGGTTTTTCTAAACCGTCACCAGCGCATTCACCCTGAAGAGAAGCCGTATAACTGCTCACAGTGTGGGAAGAGGTTTACTCAACTGGGTTCTCTCCAACATTTCCACTGGAGAGAAGCTAAATGTCTGCTCACAGGAAGTAGTTATAGTCAGCAGAGATCCCTAAAACAACACCAGCGCATTAACAATGGAGACAAACTGTAGTGAACTCTGGTTTGCTCCGGTTCGGTTCCAGACTGTATTGTGAAAACACGCTAAAAAATTCAAACCATTAACAATGATGCCACAGTTCAGGGATTTCTTCCTCGAAGCTAATGGGTCACCACTTTGTATTGGTCCTTCATGTGGAATTCCAATAAAATTGGAACATGGATCCATCATGCCTTGTGATGCATCATGCCTATGTTTTTTTAAATTTTGTTATTTTAGTTTGTTGGTTTTAATTTGTTTGTAAATAGTTTAGATCATTATTTGGTGTTTTTTTAGGTTGTTGGTTTTAATTTGTTTGTAAATAGTTTTGATCATTTATTTGGTGTGTTTTATTTATTATTTTTTTTGTTTTGTTTTGATTTGTTTGTAAGTAATTTTTAACTTTGTTTTAATTTGTTTGTAAGTAGTTTTGACCTTTGTTTGTGTATTTAGATCAAACCTGCTAGAGAAACATTGTAAATAGTGTTTACCTGAAAACAGTTTGATTATCGTATCTGAATTTGTGAACACCGGATTTTTATTTTACTTTTATTTCATGTATCTATTCATTATGTTAATTTAAATGTGTATGTATTATTAAATATTTATCAATGAATTTCTTTAAGCTTAAATTTAACAAATAATTGTTTATTGTATTTGATTGTTTTGTTTAATTTTATTTATTACATTTATGGATTTTCTTTTTCAAAATAGATCCTTTTTTTAAAGCCTAAATAATATTTTAAATATGAATTCCAAATAAATTAATACAAATGCATGTACATCAGTGCAAATACTGGAATTGTGCAGCTTATGTTTAGATTAAATACATAGATTTATTGCATTTAGTTATCTTATTCTTTTTTATTATTATAATTTAGAGTTAAAAAAAAAAAATCCAGCGCTCACGACTTTAGATCTGATAATCCATCTATATTCAGGTCTTAAGTAATGATACACATACCTTGTGAGAGAAGAGGATGCAGAGGATAGGGTTAGATGGAGGCAGATGATTCGCTGTGGCGACCCCTGAAAGGGAACAGCCAGAAGACAAAGGTGTCACAATCGGGCCAGGCTCCGAAGCAAGTCAAACACCAGGCCCCCCATCTCCTGAGTACTAATCACCGCCACCTGATCACAATAAGGACGAACCCTTTAAAAGCGCACGCCACATAACATTCAACGTCCGGGCTCGTAAGACGAAAGTGGACCGAATCTCCAGAAGAGTAAGATTCGAATAAGTGTCTTAAAATTACTTACCTGTTCTCCTTGTCTCTCCTCAGAAGTGTGTTCTCCTGTTTGTTTCCCCGGTCTCCGTGGCTCCGTGTGTGTGTGGCGTGCGCACATCTCCCGCGCCGTTGTCTCTGTGTGCCCTCCGCTCCGAATCTGCCATCCCCGAATCTCCACGTCGACCAGCTTCCCCCCATGTAAAGTGACTGCCGATAATTTCCAGTAAATATCCTCTCAACCTCTGATCCGCTCAACCTTGACCCAACTGTGTTTGCTGAATAAATAAACATCTCGTTCTTGAAAGACTTACCCTCCGGTGTCAGTCCGATTCTGTTACAGAAGCCCGGACCCCTTAACAACACGACAGGATGAGTGAAACCGATCCTATCCATGAGCTGGTGGCGCAGTTACGCCGGGTAGTAACATCCCCACCATTACCGGAGACAGCCACCGGTGCTTCTTCTACGCCCACGGTAACTAGCCCGCTGGCGCGACCAGCGCCCTTCTCTGGCACGGCGGGGAATTGCAAGGGATTTCTGCTCCAATGTTCCCTCACGTTTACAATGCACCCTAACAGTTATCCCACCGACCAGGCAAAAATCGCGTACATCATTTCCCTGCTATCTGGACCAGCATTACAATGGGCTGAGGCAATCTGGACACGGGGAGGACCACTAACCGAATCTTATGACCGCTTTGACTCCCATTTCCGGGAAGTGTTTGAAAGGACAGACAGTGAAGAATCGGCTGGAGAACAGCTCTATCATCTTAAACAAGGTGAAAGGTCAGTTCAAGAATATGCTCTCCAGTTTCGTACCCTAGCATCCTCTAGTGGTTGGAATGAACAGGCCCTCATTACCACCTACCGTCAAGGGCTCCATCCAGATTTGCGAGTGATGCTTGCTACTCATGATGACTCACTGGGGCTTGAAGAATTTATCCAATTGTCCATCCGCTGTTCAGTACGTCTTTCTTCCTGCCAACGTAGCACCCATGCTTCCCCAGATTTCCTCCCAGTTCCGCCGGTGAAACCAGGGAACTCTGAACCCACAGTGGAACCTATGCAACTGGACAGGGGCCGGATCTCACCGAGTGAACGGCAGAGAAGGCTGACCCAGAACCTCTGCCTGTACTGCGGTAACGCGGGGCATCTCCGGCGGGAGTGCCCTCTTCGACCTCCTCGTCCCCAGGTGAGTGTGTGGTCTTCTCATATAGAACGAATTCAACCCCTCACCACAGTTGTAAGCCTTACAGCCTCCAATGCTTCAATTTCAGTGGCAGCACTCCTCGACTCTGGGTCAGCCGGGAACTTCATCTCTGGGAACCTGTGTCGGTACCTTCAGCTCAAGACCACCCCGACGGAACGATCCTTCCAGGTTCAGTCAATAATCGGAAAACCCCTTTCCAGAAAGTCTGTGTGCACTTCCGCTGGTCCCGTGACACTGCAGGTGGGACTTCTTCATCAAGAGGAGATCACTCTTTTAGTGCTTGAAGAATCCACGGCTGAGGTGGTCTTGGGACGCCCCTGGTTGATGAAACACAATCCCATCCTCTCTTGGGCCACAGGGGAAGTACTCCAGTGGGGAAAGGGGTGTACACAGACCTGTTTTCCAGCATTACCTCTACGACCACAACTCTTACAGTTACAATCCACATCCATCGAAAGTCCCATAGAAAAACAGTCGGTGAATATACCTCCCCAATACTCCACATTCAGCGACGTGTTCTGCCCCAAAAGGGCAACCCAATTACCACCACATCGTCAATGGGATTGCGCAATCGACCTCCTTCCTGGTGAACCATTACCTCGGGGACGCATCTATCCTCTCTCCATCCCCGAAAGACAAGCTATGGAGGAGTACATTGAAGAGGCCCTACAACAGGGATTTATACGCCCATCAACTTCCCCTGCAGCATCTAGTTTCTTTTTTGTGGCGAAAAAAGATGGTGGTCTTCGTCCATGCATAGACTTCCGCACCCTCAATAAGGCCACAGTCAAGTTTCGTTATCCGTTACCCCTGGTCCCAGCAGCCTTAGAATGTCTCCGAGAAGCCAGTGTGTTTACCAAACTAGACCTTCGCAGTGCCTACAATCTTATCCGTATTCAGAAAGGAGATAAATGGAAAACTGCCTTCATAACACCTACAGGACATTATGAGTATCTCGTGATGCCCTATGGCCTTGTCAATGCCCCGGCCATCTTCCAAAACTTCATGCATGAGATCCTCCGTGACTTTCTTCATCAATTTGTGATTGTTTACATTGATGACATCCTCATCTTCTCCAAATCTGAGGCTGAACACCACCAACACGTCACAAAGGTTCTCCAACGACTCCGTGAGCACCATCTCTTCCTTAAGGCTGAGAAATGCGCTTTCCATCAATCTTCCGTCCAATTTCTCGGTTACATCATCGACCAAAATGGGGTAAAGATGGATCAAGAGAAAGTTTCCGCCATCACCTCCTGGCCTCAACCCTCCAGTGTCAAGGAGCTCCAACGGTTCCTTGGATTTGCCAATTTTTATCGCAGATTTATAAAGAACTTCAGTACCACAGCCAGTCCCTTAACCTCCCTACTCCGAGGAACACCCAAAGCCCTTAAGTGGACCCCGGCAGCCACCGATGCCTTTCAACTGTTAAAGCAGGCATTCACCTCGGCGCCCATCCTTATACACCCCAACCCAGAACTCCCATTTGTAGTCGAAGTGGACGCCTCATCCAATGGTGTGGGAGCCATCCTGTCCCAGCAACTAGGAAGACCCTTAAGGCTCCATCCATGTGCGTTCTTTTCAAAAAAATTCACCCCAACTGAACAAAATTATGATATTGGAGATCGAGAACTGCTCGCGATTAAGATGGCCCTGGACGCATGGAGACACTGGCTAGAGGGAGCCTTGCACCAGTTCCTCGTCTTGACCGATCATAAGAACCTGCAATATTTGAGGGAGGCAAAAAGACTCAACCCACGACAAGCACGCTGGGCAATGTTCTTTTCCCGATTTAATTTCAAGATTTCCTATCGTGCAGGGTCAAAGAACCTCAAAGCCGACTCCCTCTCTCGACTACACTCCAACAGCATCACCAAGGACGATCCAGTTCCCATACTCCCGGAAAAACTTTTTGTCAACCCCATCCACTGGGAGCACCCTCAATCCGTGTCAGAACCAGCACCAACCAATCCCCAGAACTGTCCCCCCAATCGCCGGTTTATCCAGGAAGTGGATCGCAATCCACTCCTTCACTCAGTCCACGCTTCATTAGGCACAGGACACCCAGGAATCGAGCGTACACTCTCACTCCTGCAGGATCGCTACTGGTGGCCCAACATGGCGAAGGATGTAAGAAGGTATGTTGCTGGATGTCCTGAGTGTGCAATGTCAAAAAGCCCCCGACATTTGCCCGCTGGAAAACTCGTGCCTCTGCCCATTCCACACCGTCCATGGTCACACTTGGGGGTGGATTTCATCACGGACCTACCCAACTCGGGGGGCTGTACCTGCATCCTCGTCATTGTCGACAGATTTTCAAAAAGTTGTCGACTGGTCCCTCTCAAGGGTCTCCCGTCTGCCATGGAAACAGCCGAAATACTATTTAACAAAGTTTTCCGTTACTTCGGCATCCCAGAGGACATCGTCTCCGATCGAGGTCCCCAGTTTATCTCTCGGGTCTGGCGAGGCTTCTTCCGGATCCTAGGGGTGACCGTAAGTTTATCAACTGGCTATCATCCCCAAACGAATGGACAGACTGAACGAAAGGTTCAAGAAATTGGACGCTTCCTTAGAACATTCTGCCATGGCCGTCAGGAATCCTGGAACCAGTTTCTGGGATGGGCAGAATACGCTCAAAATTCCCTTCGACAATC
The DNA here is from genome assembly GCF_024256425.1 of Clarias gariepinus. Taxonomy (NCBI): domain Eukaryota; kingdom Metazoa; phylum Chordata; class Actinopteri; order Siluriformes; family Clariidae; genus Clarias; species Clarias gariepinus. The sequence goes on along the minus strand of NC_071122.1, from coordinate 133,828 downwards.
GACCACAGGTCTCACCCCTTTTCAATGTGTGTTAGGTTACCAACCCCCATTATTTCCCTGGAACGGGGAACCATCTGACCTCCCGACAGTCGACAGCTGGTTCCGAACAAGTGAGAAAGTCTGGGAAGAAGCTCACCATCATCTGCAAAGTGCTGTACGCAGACACAAGAGTAACGCCGACCGACGTCGATCCATCGCTCCATCATTCCAACCTGGAGAAAAGGTATGGCTCTTGACTCGAGACATGCGTCTACGTCAGCCATGCAAGAAGCTCAACCCCAGGTATGTCGGCCCCTTCACGGTCCTGGAACAGGTAAACCCGGTCACTTACAAATTACAATTACCTCCTCATTATCGAATCCATCCCACGTTTCATGTATCACTATTGAAAAAATACCTAGGCCCTGTTATATCATCCTCAGAGCCTGGCCCAGGAGAAGAAACACCTCCTCCTTCGATCATCGAAGATGAGGGAAACATCTACCAAGTAAGGGACATTCTGAATTCCCGTCGTCGCGGTGGTCGCCTGGAGTACTTGGTGGACTGGGAAGGCTACAGTCCAGAGGAGAGATCATGGGTACCTCGAGTTGACATCCTTGACCCCACGCTGCTAGATGAATTTCATCACACCCATCCCGACCGCCCAGCACCAAGGGGTAGAGGTAGGCCACCACGTCAACAGAGGAGACGACCCTCAGGAGCGGGTCGTGGAGGAGGGGGTAATGTCACAATCGGGCCAGGCTCCGAAGCAAGTCAAACACCAGGCCCCCCATCTCCTGAGTACTAATCACCGCCACCTGATCACAATAAGGACGAACCCTTTAAAAGCGCACGCCACATAACATTCAACGTCCGGGCTCGTAAGACGAAAGTGGACCGAATCTCCAGAAGAGTAAGATTCGAATAAGTGTCTTAAAATTACTTACCTGTTCTCCTTGTCTCTCCTCAGAAGTGTGTTCTCCTGTTTGTTTCCCCGGTCTCCGTGGCTCCGTGTGTGTGTGGTGTGCGCACATCTCCCGCGCCGTTGTCTCTGTGTGCCCTCCGCTCCGAATCTGCCATCCCCGAATCTCCACGTCGACCAGCTTCCCCCCATGTAAAGTGACTGCCGATAATTTCCAGTAAATATTCTCTCAACCTCTGATCCGCTCAACCTTGACCCAACTGTGTTTGCTGAATAAATAAACATCTCGTTCTTGAAAGACTTACCCTCCGGTGTCAGTCCGATTCTGTTACAAAAGGAGATTCAGGTCTTAAGTATTTACAATGTTTTTTCCAGCAAGTTTAATCTAAATGCACAAATAAATATAATTAATGTAATATATATGATACATGTATGCATTCATGTATTTATTTATTATTTAATGTATTCTTTCTTTCTTTCTTTCTTTATTTATTTAATAATACTTAATGTATTTATTTAGTATGCAATAAATTTCTTAATTTTATGGTTAAAAATAAAGTGGCTTTTATAATTCTCTTTTCATTTATTTCTCCTTTTCTCTCTATAAGAGAGGTAAGAAAGACACACACTAAGTATAATCAGTTCCTCATACAATGTGTATAATCTTCACTTACCCTCAACAGATCTGTAAACACTATAGATTTTTTTTTACTTTTTATTGAGGTGCCTCGATGAGAATCACAGCTTTCAGCATGCTGACACACTCGCACTCTGATATAATCAATTAAAATAAATAAATAAATAAATAACACCAAGGCACTGTAATAGCTAAACTGTTCAAATGTAACTAAGGGTGCTTTCACACCTATAGTTCGATTGCTTTAGTCTGCACCAGTCAAAAAAATGTTACAATGTAGTACAATGCACAGTTCTAAATGAACCAAAATAGGCCGCGAAGCCCATTGGCACCGGGAACAGACTATTTTCAGAAAATCGCGCCATTTTCAATAATCATGAAGGAACAGCTTTGCTTTGCGCTCATGGTGCTGATCCTCACGCACTACATTGTACGGCAAATCATTATTTTCAGATAATTAATTTCGAACACGATTCGCGGCTGCGACTCCAAACCAGCTTTCTGGTTTATTTATCTCGCCGACGGCGCATTGCGCGCCACTTCAGGGGGAAGAGACGTGCCCTCCTCCTGAATGATCATTTTGTTATTAGCCGGCGATCTTCCTGCAGATCCATCGGGTAATCCGTTGGCCTATCAAAACAGCCCAGCCACACATTTTTCATCCTTAATGTGAAGCAGAGAGGCATAGGCTTGCTATGAAATTGTCATACAAATGGCAAGTCTTGTAATGATACACATTCAAACATGATATTGTCTATATTATCTATACAGTTCTTCAAATTGCATAGTGACATGGCATGAGATTACCTAGGCTACTATAACAATGTTTTGAGAAGTAATATTTGGCGAGATAAAGTCCATAACTGTACCAATGATTCCTTTGTCAATGTAGTCTATGACTTTTTACTTAAATGGTTATCAAAGTTAATGATTATCAAAACATAACAGATCCCCAATTTTTTTCTGCTCTATAAGAGCATATGGGCATATGCACGGAGTGATTGCTGGTGGTCTCACATTTACAACACCTGGACAGATAAAGAATGGCTATCCAACTTCCGGATGTGCAGATCAAGTTTTGATTATCTCTGTGACATTCTCCAGCCATGGCTAAAACGCCAAAACACAAGATTTAGACAGGCTATACCCGTAGAGAACAGTGAACGCCAATTGTATTTGGAGGTTGGCCACCAATCTGGTGTTTCGGTCAATCTCTCACCTCTTTGCTGTTGGGATATATCAACATGCTGCATCATCACTCAAGAGGTTGTAACCGCTATAAATTCAGTTTGGGAGCCTATGTACCTCAAGCATCCCTCAGCAGCAGAGCTACGCCTTATTGTGCAGGGCTTTCGTGACCGGTGGAGATTTCCTCAAGTGGCAGAAGCCATTGATGGGACGCACATTACGATTAGAGCTCCATCAAAAAACTCATCTGATTACTACAACAGAAAGGGGGGCTATTCCATTATTTTGCAGGGTGTGGTAGACCATAGGATGAGATTTTGGGACATAAATGTGGGGCGAACAGACAAGGTACATGATGCCCGTGTTTTCTCCCTCTCATCATTGTATGAGCTAGCCAGTGCAGGAACTCTTTTACCTCACTGGAGTGAAGCATTTGAGGGGGTCGATGTGCCTCTTCTTCTGTTAGGAGATTCAGCCTATCCCTTACTACCGTGGCTGATGAAACCTTACCCAGAAGGTGGAGGAATAATACCACAGCAGCTAAATTTCAATCAAAACTTGGTCAAGCCCATATGACAGTTGAGCGTGCCTTTGGCCGTCTCAAAGGCCGTTGGCGCTGCTATTTGAAATTAAATGACACCCATATAACTTTTATAAGTCGCACAGTGTCTGCTTGCTGTGTGCTACATAATTATTGTGAGTACCACAATGAGGAATATCTTAAGGAAGATACTGAAGTAGAGGAGGCCAAGAGTGGGGGACATCAGGAGCAGGTTCCTGGTCAACAGCAGCCGAAAGACATCAGAGAAGCGCTATCTAGCTATTTTTCTAAAATGTAAGTAGACTCCTTTTGAACAGATGGCAGCTACTGGCAGAAAAATGCAGCTACTCATATACAGTGTGAGGTACAGACTTAACAGTATATTTATAGATGCGTTAAAAAAACACTGGCTTTTCCGTTAACTATGTTTGTTTGTATGTTTGAATGGGATTTTGATATAGCACCAATTCTAAAATGTTATTTGAATTAAGGGCTATTTATGACCATTAATATTTTGTTCATTTTAACTTCATTTTGCATGTTCAATAGATGCACCATATTCTGAATGCTGAATGAAACCATGTTTGTCTATAAACAGTGGTTAGATTTGCCTAAAAACCTAACCTGTTTGAATGTTTGTAAATGATACTCGACAAAAGGAAAATAACAATTAAAGCAATTTATTGTTTATTCCCAAATGTGTTGCTTTTGTACATGAATACAACTTTCAGAAAAAAAGTAAGGTAAATAGTGCTACTTCTCACAAAAAGAGCATTTTTGCAACCACATTAATAAGAATGGGGTATCACATTGTTTAGGCATGTTAACAAAAAGATCTTGACTGCACCTCAAGAACATGATGTGCTGTAACAGTTGGTACCTCAAGTAAGAAGTAAAATCAAAGGTGTTTAAACGTGCTTAAACTCACAAAAGAGTTGTATCCCTTTAGTGTTTTAGGCCCTAAATAATGAGGCATCTTATTGTTTACACATGAACACAAAAAAATCCTCAAAAAGCTATATCCTTATTGTAATTGCACCCCAAGAACATGTGCGGTATAACAGTAAGTAGTCTATTCTCACAAAAGTGTAAGGGTTAACCCCTAGAGGGCGCCAAAGCGCCCAAAGACTGGTTCTTGTTGTTTTATGTTTGTAGTTTTGTTTAGTTGGACTTCAAGTCCCAGACTGCACCTCGGTCAGGTGACGCAGACATTCACCTGAACCGAGGGAAAGTAATTAAATTAAGGATTATAAATAGCCTGACTGAATCTCAGTCAGGCGTCTAGCTTTGGTTCAGATCGTATGGTTTATGTCGGTGTTTATTTATGTGTTTTATGTGTTGCTTTAATAATAAAAACCTTATTTGAACCGCCAGCTCGCCTCCAGCAATTATGCCACACACGCGCCGATTGAGGAGCCCTGACAAAAAGAGTGTTTTAGCAACCAAGGAGAATGAGGTAACATTGTAAACACCAAAAGAAATTTCTCCACTGAATAAACATTCTTGTCTTAACTGAAAGCAAATAATATGACCTACTTTATGCTACATAAACAGCCTACAAATGGTAAAAGTCCTGTTGGCGATTAATGTCATGTAGGATAGATGAAGTGCTGGGACGTTGATTTTGGGCATCTTGGGGATGTGGAGGAACCCCATGTGGCTGGGCAGCAGGCTGTGGTTGATATGTCTGTGGCACTGACCAGGTCCTAATGGGAGGAGGTGTGGTCCAGGTCGACATTGATTGAGAACGGCCTGGCGCAACAACACTTACCACAGTGCTCATTAGTTGCATAAGAATCTGATTGCTGGCTTGTTGCTGTGCCTGTAAAGCCTGAAATCTCCTATCTTCTGCCTCCCGCTGAGCCCTCATCATACTTTCAAATGCAGCAGCCTTTTCTTCCAGTCGCCCCTGCTCAGCAGTTTGTGTTTCCTGCATCATCCTTCTGCTGTCAATCATGTATTGCCGTAAGTTGTCATCTTCAACTCTGCTCGACTTTGCCTTTCGCTTTCGAGCCCGTGCTCCAGGAATAGGTAATTTTAACTCTTTAGGGGTCTCTGCATGATCACCACTCTCAGTGCTCTGGGTAGACTCACTTGACTCATCAAGGTTGGTAACTGAATCTTCCACTGTTTGAAATGGAAGAGGACAATAGAAGAAGTAGCATAGAAGAATAGATTGGGCCCATTTTTAAGCTAGCCTAACATTGTGTGCATGCGCATGTATGTATCTGCCCACATATTATGAACATATTCTCTCTCTCTCTCTCTCATACACTCATGCATGCATGCACATGCACACGTACATGCACACACACACACACACACACACACACACACATATATTTGTTCGTTTTTGTTCCAGTACATTAGTCTAAACATCATTTATACAGTGTCAGCAAAAAAATAGGTTGCTTACCATCTACATCAGTGTCACGTTGGTCTGTCAGGTCAGACACAGCATCGATGGGTTCAAGTGGCGAAAGCGTTGAGCTGTCATTCTCCACAACATCCACCAGCTCAACGATAGGTTTTGTCCTGAGTATTCCATTTAAAGCGTCATACCAGGGAAACTTGTCTTTCTCTTTTCCAGAACTTCCCATCTTGCTAAGTGCATCATGCACTTTTATATCAAATTCAAATTTTATTTGTCACATACACAGTCATACACAGTACGAAATGTAGTGAAATGCTTACACGACCGCCAGTGACCTTAAAAAGAGAATTAAAACTTATAAGTAATAAATATCAATGGAGGAAATATGATAGAAAATTTAAATAAAAATTTAACTAGAAAAAATAGAACCTGAAAATAGAAATATGGAAATATACTGTACACATAAGAACCTGAAAATAAAAAATAGAATAGAAATATACTGTACACATAGAACTATAATGGTGTGCAAGTATGCATAGAAAAAGTGACTTTGTGCAATGGTTATTAAAGTGACTTTGTGCAATGGTCCAGAATGTAAACGTAAACATGGAGTGTGCATGGAGTGTAGATGTGATGTGCGTGGAGTTGTCCATAGTGTCCATGGATGTATAAAGATTGATTGATTGATTGTGAGAATTGTGAAAATATTGTGTTAGTTTTGCCTAGTGGTGTGGTTGAGAGACCTTATCGCCTGCGGGAAGAAGCTCCTCCTCAGTCTCTCTGTGTTGGCCCTCAGGGAGCAGAATCGCTTCCCAGACCGCAACAGAGTAAACAGTCCATTGTTGGGATGGCTGAGGTCCTTCACGACCTTCCTGGCCTTGGTCCAGCACCGCTTGGTGTAGATTGAGTGCAGGTCAGGGAGCTCGATGCGGATGATGCGCTCAGCTGATCGCACCACCCTCTGTAGAGCTCGTCTGTCCTGCATGGTGCTGTTCCCGAACCAGGTCGTGATGTTTCCCGTCAGGATGCTCTCTATGGTGCAGGGGTAGAAATTCCTGAGCACCTTGGAGGGCAGTCTAAAGTCTCTCAAGCGTCTGAGGTGGTACAGACACTGCCGGGCCTTTTTTTACCACGGTGTTGATGTGACAGGACCATGTCAGGTCCTGCGTGATGTGAACACCGAGGTATCTGAAGCTGTCCACTCTCTCCACTGGGCTCCTGTTGATGATGGGAGTCTGGTAGTTCCTCACCTGCTTTGTACTGAAGTCCACTATCAGCTCCTTTGTCTTGCTGACGTTCAGGAGGAGATTGTTTCTCTGGCACCAGTTCTCCAGATTTCCAACCTCCTCCAGGTAGGCCGTCTCATCGTTGTTGGTGATCAGGCCCACCACAACAGTGTCGTCAGCAAACTTGATGACGGTGGTGGAGTTGGTAGTGGTCACGCAGTCAGAGGTGTACAGAGAGTACAGCAGGGGGCTCAGAACACAACCCTTGGGGGCTCCAGTACTGAGAGTGATGGAGGCTGAGACATGGCCGCCCATCCTTACTGCCTGTGGTCTGCCAGTCAGAAAATTGGAGATCCACTGATACATGGATGAGCTGAGTCCCAGGTGCTCCAGCTTGGTGGTGAGTGTGGAGGGAATTATGGTATTAAATGCAGAGCTGTAGTCGATGAAGAGCATTTTCACATAATTCCCCCTCCGAGTGTCCAGGTGAGTGAGAGATGTATGGAGGAGATGTGAGATTGCATCGTCCGTGGAACGGTTTGGATGGTATGCAAACTGTAGTGGGTCCAGTGTGTCTGGTAGTGAAGAAATTATGAAGTCTCTGACCAGGCGTTCAAAGCACTTCATCACTACTGAAGTGAGGGCTACAGGGCGATAATCATTGAGGGAAGCAGGATGAGGTTTCTTTGGGACAGGAACAATAATGGACTCTTTGAAGCATGTGGGGATCACCGACTGAGATAAAGAGATGTTGAATATCTCAGTGAACACAGGTGCTAGCTGGTCTGCGCAGGCTTTGAGAATACGGCCTGAGATGCCGTCTGGTCCTGCTGCTTTCCTGGTGTTCACTCTCTTGAAGGCTCTCCTCACGTCGTGCTCGGTGATGATGAACACGCTTCCGGTGCTGGCAGTGACTTCCTGTCTGCAGCCATTAGCGCCGCTAGCATTAGCATCGCTAGCGTCTTTAGCTGCAGCCTCGAAGCGAGCATAGAAAGTGTTCAGCTCATCTGCCAGAGTCATGCTGCGTTTATCATACCGGATGTTGGTGCTTTATAATCCGTTATTGTCCTTAATCCCTGCCACAGGCTTCTAGAGTCACTTTGTTGGAGTTGTGACTCTAGTTTCCTCCCGTAGCGCTGCTTCGCCTCTTTCACCGCCTTCCGGACGCTGTATGACGCAGCCTTGTACGTTTCCATGTCCCCCGACGCGAGTCCCGTGTTGTAGGCAGCGGTGCGAGATTTCAGAGCGTCGCGGATGGTTTTATCCACCCATGGCTTCTGGTTGGGAAACGTTCTAATAGTCTTTTTCTCCACGGTATCATCCGCTAGTTTCCCGATGAATCCCACAACCGCTTCCTTAAACACGCTGACGTCACCATCGGAGCTGTTTCTGAACATGTCCCAGTCTGCGTCATCGAGTGCGTCCTGTAACGCGGCCACTGATTGGTCCGTCCAGCGCGCGACCTCCCTCTGAACCGGAACTTCCTGTTTCAGCCTTTGTTTGTATTTTGGCATGAGGAAGATGGCGGCGTGGTCGGATTTACCAAACGGAGGGCGAGATTGTGCCTTGTAACCGTCCTTGACTGTGGTGTAGCAATGATCCAGTGTCCTTTCGCCCCTGGTGGGGCAGGTGATGTGCTGATAAAAGTTTGGCGCTGCACGTTTGAGGTTGGCACTGTTAAAGTCCCCCGCCACAATAAGCGCAGCGTCCCGGTGTTGTGTTTGTTGTTGTGTGAGTGCCTCATGCAGCTCGCATAAAGCAGTGTCCGTGTCCGCTTGTGGTGGAATATAAACGGCGCTGATTATGACCGATGTGAACTCCCGAGGAAGGTAAAAGGGACGACACATGATGGACAGTAGTTCCAGATTTGGTGTGCAGGAGCGTGTGAGAGGAACAACGCTCGCGCTGTTGCACCAGCTGCTGTTCACCATTAAACACACGCCGCCTCCCCTTGACTTCCCCGAGTCTCGCGTCCTGTCCATGCGGTGAACCGAGAAGAACTCGGCCGGCTGGATGGAGTGGTCCGGCACCGCTGGGTTCAGCCATGTCTCGGTGAAGCAGAGGAGATTGCAGTCCCGAATGTCTCTCTGGAACTTTATCCTGGCCCTGAGGTCATCGAGCTTGTTTTCCAGTGACTGGACGTTGGCGAGCAGGATGCTAGGCAGAGGTGTGCGGTGTGCACGGGCTCTCAGCCTGTTCCTGACGCCGGCTCGTTTCCCTCGGGGCCGCCGCTTCGCGTCGCGTCCTTTGTTTTCCCTCAGGATCTCACTCGGCCAGCTCGGATCCGGAGTTAAAAACGTCGAATTGTGAGTACATTGTATACCAATAGAAACAAGAGTGTCTCTATCATAACTAATGTACTCCATGGTGGTAATTTGACTGGTTTTAAAACGGTAAAAACTAACTTAAAGAACAAAAACAAAGAAAATCTGGTCGGAGCAGTCGTGACGGCAGCCGACCTCACCGGCGCCATCTTGGATTCTATATACAGGTCCTTCTCAAAAAATTACCATATTGTAATAAAGTTCATTATTTTCTGTAATGTACACACAACTGAAGTAGTTCAAGCCTTTTAATTATTTTAATATTGATGATTTTGGCATACAGAAAACCCAAAATTCCTATCTCAAAATATTAGCATATCATACTAAAAAAGGTTCTCTATACGAGCTATTAACCTAATCATCTGAATCAACTAATTAACTCTAAACACCTGCAAAAGATTCCTGAGGCTTTTAAAAACTCCCAGCCTGGTTCATTACTCAAAACCGCAATCATGGGTAAGACTGCCGACCTGACTGCTGTCCAAAAGGCCATCATTGACACCCTCAAGCAAGAGGGTAAGACACAGAAAGAAATTTCTGAATGAATAGGCTGTTCCCAGAGTGCTGTAACAAGGCACCTCAATGGGAAGTCTGTGGGAAGGAAAAAGTGTGGCAGAAAACGCTGCACAACGAGAAGAGGTGACTGGACCCTGAGGAAGATTGTGGAGAAGGACCGATTCCAGACCTTGGGGGACCTGCGGAAGCAGTGGACTAAGTCTGGAGTAGAAACATCCAGAGCCAGAGTGTGAGTGTGTATACTGTGTCTATTTTTGTGTGTCTACATGTGTGAGTGTGTGAATATTTGTTTGTGTGTATGAGGGTGGGAATGTATGTTTGTGTATATGTGTGCCTGGCTGTCTACGTTTAGGTGTCAGGTTAGGTCCTAGACTCCACCTCTCTCAACATCCCAGGCCCCTCCTGCCCTGCCATCACACCCAGCTGTGGAGTGCCCCCGGCCGCTGGTGGGTTGGTGGTTTCTCGCTCCGGGGCGGGGCGCTCGGGTGAGCGCTGGCTCACTTGCGGCGGTCGCTGGGCGGGATCTGGCTCTCCTGGCTTGGCTGGGCACCGGCTGGGGGGTGGAGGCGCCCTGGGATTTCTGGACCCAGGGACCGGACTGCCTCGGAGTGGACGACCGCCGGCGGAGCCTGCGGTCCTGTCGCCACGGCCCCCTGGGACGTCTGCACTGGGGCTGCTAGATGACCCCCCTCTGGGCTCTCCGCTGCTCCTTTCGGGGTGGGGGGGGCTGTCTTTCCGGTGGTTCTCCTGGGACTCCTGTGCTTTGGGGGGGCCTCTGGATGTCTGGGACCCGTGTCTCCACCGTGTCTGCTCCATGCCTTGCGGGACGGGACTGTGGTTTCCCACACATACTATTAAACATTTACATGGATAAACCTTATGAACACAAGCGCGCTCACACACACAGGTGTGCACACAAACGTTCACACTGGTGTACAAACAGGTGCTCACACACACACTGTCTTTGCTGTTGCTTTAAAACAAAATGTTTATTTCAAAATATTTTATTTTGTGCGCTGCTCAACAGGTTTTAGGATTTATGATTTACTGCGAATCATACAGATGTGGGTTGTGGCTGCAATTTCTCTGCTGTTGTGTCTTCTGTTGTTTTCTCCCTTTTTTTTCAGCAGGTATGGTAGCAGATTCTGACTATATTCCCCCCCCCCACCCCCTTTTTTTCCTTTCCTTTTTTCTTCCTTAAATGTTTGTTTATTTGTTTATTTATTTATTATTATTATTTATTATTATTATTTTTTTTTTATTATTATTATTATTATTTTTTTTTTTACTCTCTCTTTTGGTCCCCCGGTCTTGTCTGTCATAATATGGGAAACAAACAAAAAAAAAAAAAAACTGTTAATTAATGGAAAAAATAAATAAATTTAAAAAATGGCTGTGAATGATGATAGCACAGCTACACATACACTCTATTATGTGTTATCTGTGATACCCACAGGCCGGGAAAAAAAACAAAAAAAAAAAAACATCCAGAGCCACCGTGTACAGCCGTGTGCAGGAAATGGGCTACAGGTGCCGCATTCCCCAGGTCAAGCCACTTTTGAACCAGAAACAGCGGCAGAAGCACCTGACCTGGGCTACAGAGAAGCAGCTGTTGCTCAGTGGTCCAAAGTACTTTTTTCAGGATGAAAGCAAATTTTGCATGTCATTCGGAAATCAAGGTGCCAGAGTCTGGAGGAAGACTGGGGAGAGGGAAATGCCAAAATGCCTGAAGTCCAGTGTCAAGTACCCACAGTCAGTGATGGTCTGGGGTGCCATGTCAGCTGCTGGTGTTGGTCCACTGTGTTTTATCAAGGGCAGGGTCAATGCAGCTAGCTATCAGGAGATTTTGGAGCACTTCATGCTTTCATCTGCTGAAAAGCTTTATGGAGATGAAGATTTCATTTTTCAGCACGACCTGGCACCTGCTCACAGTGCCAAAACCACTGGTAAATGGTTTACTGACCATGGTATTACTGTGCTCAATTGGCCTGCCAACTCTCCTGACCTGAACTCCATAGAGAATCTGTGGGATATTGTAAAGAGAAAGTTGAGAGACACAAGACCCAACACTCTGGATGAGCTTAAGGCCGCTATCGAAGCATCCTGGGCCTCCATAACACCTCAGCAGTGCCACAGGCTGATTGCCTCCATGCCACGCCGCATTGAAGCAGTCATTTCTGCAAAAGGATTCCAGACCAAGTATTGAGTGCATAACTGAACATAATTATTTGAAGGTTGACTTTTTTTGTATTAAAAACACGTTTCTTTTATTGGTCGGATGAAATATGCTAATTTTTTGAGATAGGAGTTTTGGGTTTTCATGAGCTGTATGCCAAAATCATCAATATTAAAACAATTAAAAAGCTTGAACTACTTCAGTTGTGTGTAATGAATCTAAAATATATGAAAGTCTAATGTTTATCAGTACATTACAGAAAATAATGAACTTGAATAACCACATCTGTAAAAGACATAATCTGAACTTTATCCAAGAGTCCATAAACTTCCAGCTGCCTAACACTCAGTATGACTGCAGCAAAAATTTCTGCTATTTGTTTCACCCAAATGAGAATGGGTTCCCTGTTGATTCTGGTTCCTTTTAAGGTTTCTTCCATCACAGGGAGTTTTTTCATGCCACCGCCACCCTTGGCTTACTGATCAGCGACAGTCTAATCATTTTGATTCATACACGTTTCACATTTCATACACATTTCCATGTTTTTATTTTTTTTTTATTTTGTAAAGCTGCTTTGCGACAATGACCATTGTTAAAAGCGCTATACAGTAACGATGCGGGTAAATCGTGCATAAATACTCTGCACTGGTTAGAATGGGCGGGGTCACATAGACACGCGGTTGCCAAGCGATGCTGCTGCAAGGCGATCTTCCTGGACACGCCACACCTGGCGGTGTGTTTATTTTAAATGTCCTAATACCTCCGCACTTCGTGTTATTATTTAGGTAGCCCCCGTAAGGTATCAGGGCCAAATAAAAGAAAGGAAGAAAGACAGACAGACAGACAGACAAAGTGTGCATAGAGTGCAAGACAGAGGCAAAGACCTAGCCTGTGTCTTTCTAGACACTAGTGAACGAGAGAGAGAAGGAGGGAGAGAGCGCGACACGCATTAGTTAAGCATGTACTCTCGGTTTGAGGTAATTATGTTAAAACACAAAACTCTCTCTCTCTCTCTCTCTCTCTCTCGCTCTCTCTCATCTAAACCCTTGTTTAAGGGCGTGAAATTGTTTTTGTTTTAGTTTCCAGAGCCCCATCTGTTTTTGCGTTTAAACCGTCTTTTATTTTGTGTTTGTATGCATGCATGTACAGTGTGTGTACTGGTTATTATAACGTGTGTGCACGAGTGTAAAGCAAAAGAAAGTCACAGTAAAGAGGTTAAATATCTATTTTCCCTCTCTGTATTAGCCTGCACTGATTCCGTTAGTGTGTCTGTGCGCGCGCATCATTGTACAGTGTGCCTCTTCCCTTCTCCTCTTGTCTTCACACACACACACACACACACACACACACACACACACACACTAATGGAAACACTGCTCTGTCATGATTATTTATAAAAGTAAAGTGCGGCTTAATTTGTTTATTTTTACTTTACAGCAGTGATTCTATTAGTGTGTGCACGCTGGAGTGTCAGATGTTTCTTGTTAATTTTCCTGATGAGGCTTTCCGTTAGTGTGTGTGTGTGTGAACGTCGTCCCACACGTCCTCCGCCCTCTCCAATTAGAGAGGAGGAAGGCTTACTGTGTAAGACAAGAGGAGGGTGTCATGACACAAATAAAATAAAATTTAATTGACAGTTTACTGGTATATAATTAATAATTAGTGTTAATGTTATGGCTGATCGGTAGACCCTAGGTCAGTATTTTGGAATGAGAGATATTGTTTTTGTATGTGTTATCTGTCAGTGTTTTTAAGTTAACATCCATTGGAGCTTTAATGTTTCACAGCAATGTTTGCAATAATTATATTTAATAATATTTTGTATTATTGTGACAAACTAACTTATCCACGGGAAAGCAGATTTTGAAGTAAAGAAACAGTTAACAATTAGTGCCCTTAGGCAGTATATACTGATGCACCATTATACCAGCGGTTGCACTCCCCAAAGTACTGGCTGCTATAACAATAAAGTGCTTAAAGGTACAACCCACAAGCCTACAAGCCCACCATTTGCTCTCACAGTGTTTTTTTATTGCCTTTTATTAGGTAACTGTGATATACACTACTTGAATTGTTGTTTTTAACCTTGTGTTGTTTTTATGTTTTGTCATAGCCCCAATGTTTCACTTTTCGTTTTTGTGTGACTCTGCGTGAAACTTTATAAGACATTTTAGATCTACCACTGTGTATCTGGAGCTACACAGTGATTTTTTTCTGCTGGTACGTATGGGTTCTCCATTGCATATTAATAAGATTGTGTATATAGTAAAAGTCAAAAGTTTGGACACAAGATTGGATTTAATTTTTACATTCTCAAACAAAAAATTGCACTTTAAAGTTAGTGCATATGGATGTACAAAAAAGTAACTTTCATCATTGTAAAAAGAAAAAAAAAGACAGCTACAGAGCTATAACTGGGAGTCACAATTCTACAAATGAGTAAAAAAAAGGTTGAATGCAAGTTTCCTTAAAGCACAATAGGGAGTCTGTTTAAAAATAGAAGAAGAAAAAGAATATTCATTTCTGCTTGTAACATCACCAAAAATAAAAGGCTTTGTAATTTTTTTTATAAAATGGGAATGGAGTATCAATTAGTGCTTGTTTTCTTTGCAGAAATAGTCAATTTCATCTCAAAGAATTTTTTTGGTTTGACAGCCAGCATAAGATTTACAAGGTCTAAGATTATTTTTTTCATTTTGTGAGAGCACATAGAACAATCATAGAACAAGACAACAGCATTGAACAAGATGTGAACGGAGCGCTGAGGCATTGAAGGTTTACAAAAAAAAAAAAAATCCGATTACGCCACCCTAAGACCCAGGGACCTTAATTAATTAAATCTCATCTTAGGCAGCAGGAGTCTTAAACATGCAGTCTAAAACTAACATCTGATGCCTCTAAATGTACATAAATAAATGTCTGTGCTACATTTACTTTGGATTTCTCACTAACATGAAATTAAATTTCAATCTTTCATTTATCTTCTCTGCACCGTTCTTTAACTACCGCTTGTAAAAGTACAACAAGTATTACTCGTATAAGTATATAGTATATAATAAGCCTAATTATTATTATTATAAGTAATGTGTAAAACATTAAATTTACACTCCGACTTCATTCATTAGAAAGCAGCATTGGGGAGGTAAAGACACTAGCCTGTTGGCCACACACTCTGCTGTGAGTCTTGCATCCTCATCGTGATCCCAGCAATCTTCAAGGAGCTTGTGAAGAAGCTGTCCCTGAAAATAAAGTCAATTAGACTCATTATAAAACTATTAGTGAAAAAAATGTATGATATTTTTAACATTGTCACAAGAGTAATCTGTTTTTTAATCCCATACTGTAGGTGTTTTTAGGTGGCACTATGGTGGCACCTCTAGGGTTGGGGTACAATTCCAGGCTCTGTGTGCATGGAGTTTGCACTTGATGGGTTTCCTCCTGGTGATCTGGTTTCCTTCCACAGGTTCCCAAAAAAATTGCCCATAATGTGTGAATGACAATCGGGCGTCAAGCTGGCAACCTGATCTCTTAAGTAACTGCCACAGAAACTATGGAAATATCTTCAGGGTGGGAAGTATTCATCGCCCGATGTTACGGATGGCATGTGGATGGACCAAAATACTAAATGTTTTTTTAGGCTTAAAAGTAGGCACTTATGTTTAAAGGCAGGGTCAGGAAAAGTGTTCAGGAAAACTATGGCAACCACAGAGGACGTACCTGAGAGACCCTGGCCCATGAACGAGGTATAGTTCGACGCAATCTCAAATTTTTCAAATTCAAATTCAAATTTTATTTGTCATGTACACGGTCATACACAGTACGATATGCAGTGAAATGCTTTTCCGACTACAGTGACCTTAAAATAAAAAAACTTAAACATAAGAATAAATATAAATAAACGGTAATACGGTAGAAAATAAAGGTAACTGGTAAAATATACTGTACAAGTAAAAATAAAGACATATTGCAGTAAAAGAAATGTTGCAGGAAAATGAAATCAACTAGTAAAAGTAAAAATATACTGTGCTACCTAAGATAAAATATGAATAAAAATATACTGTACAAATAAGAACAAAAAAATATATAATATATAAATATGAAAGAAGAAAATAGAAAGTTGTCCATAAGTAATGTAAAAAAATGGCTGAGGTGTGCAAATATGCATAAAGTGACTGTCTTCTTAAAGTGTCTTATTATTAAAGTGATTTGTGCAGTGATCCATAATGAAAGTATAAGTATATAGTGCAAAAATTGTGCATGAATGTGTCCATAGTGTCCATGAATGTATGAATGCAAAAATTGTGCATGAATGTGTCCATAGTGTCCATGAATGCCCACTGTTGGATCTTTTCTCCAATACCAACATTGACCCAGTTCCGTCTCATAGGGCAACATATGTTTTGGAACTGGAAAATCTAGAAATTATCAATAACATAACCAGTGACATTGAGACACCTACCTGAAATGTAAATATTTGTTTTATTTATTACTTTTAGCCATATCGAGAGGGTACATCAAAGAATTATTATTTAGGCTGCATGAACTTACCAGTTGGAATTATATTCAGGCTTCCTTAATTTTACTAGAATGAAATGAAGATTGTTCTTAAATCCAACTGCGTAATGTTTTTTTTTAAGGATAAAGATTATTTTTTTTTACAAGCATCTATTAAAAAAAAAAACATAAACCTATACCATTGCAGAGGTCAGAATACCGCATCAGCAGCTCCCAGAGCAGTAGTCTTCACTGCATTGGCTCCCTGTGAAATTTCGCATTGATTTTAAAATACTACTCTTGACATATAAAGCATTAAATGGTCTCGCGCCGCAGTACCTGAGCGAACTGCTAGTGTCTTACGATCTGCCACGCCTACTTCGATCAAAGGATGCAGGCTGCTTGTCAGTACCGCGTATTATTAAAACTACAGCAGGGGGCAGAGCTTTTTCTTACAAAGCCCCAAAATTATGGAATAGTCTTCCAAATAGTGTTCGGGACTCAGACACAGTCTCAGTGTTTAAGTCCAGGCTAAAAACCTATTTATTTAATCAAGCATTTTTATAAATAGATTAGCCTTAGGTAAAGGAGCAGATCTGGGGGACTCATGGACGTAGAGTATTATGGTGAACTGGTATGTTTGGATGCTGTCTTCCTCACTCTCATTGATCACTCAGGTTTGTTGACAGTGAGGTGATTGTTTGCTTTACATCTCAGTTCCCCCTCATGTCTGTGTTTCCTTCTGGCTCCTCCCTTTTAGTGATGATGTCATAGTTAGTCCTGCTGGAGTCTCTGCTTGCACTCTACAGTTAATATACATTCACATTATACATTGTGTGACTGTGACCAGACCTAACTGTTATCTCTCCTCTTCTTCTCTCTCTCCTGCTCTTTCTCTCCTCCTCTCTCTCCTTCTCTCTCTCTGTCGAGCTACACATGTCGTTCCTGAGCTGCCAGTGATCCAGACTCCCTCTGCCCTCCGGACCTGTCTGACCCATCCTGGTGCCCCGCTTCTGGTTGGAGATCTCGTCACATGGATGCCCCGTGTGTCTCTTTGGGATGCGTCTCGTGTCTGGGGATGATTCTCTCTACCTAGAAGACGGTTCTGGCCTCGACTTACGGTGGCCCAGAAGGGCAAATCATCTTACCCGTATATGTGTATGTTTTTTCCCTTATAAATGTGTTTTTTCCCCTTGAAAATGTGTGCTTTTTCCCGTTTGTGCGCAACTGCTTTTTCCCGTGTGAGAACTGTCTTTCTCCCGTATTTTGCAAGCTAAATGCTAATACGCAAAGGACTATGGGAATAAGGGCAGAAGGTAACTAAAGACGAAACCTTACCGGTGTTACGCGCTAAAATGGCCCCCGCCCCCGGATTGTCCCCGTACATAAACTCTATCAAATATTATATTAGGACATAAATTCGTAGGTTTATGATTTACAAATCACAAATTACACTCAACGAATTTAATTAGAAAATAAGCAATATAAAAAATTTTGCACATAACCCTG
This sequence comes from Clarias gariepinus, assembly GCF_024256425.1. Lineage (NCBI taxonomy): Eukaryota > Metazoa > Chordata > Actinopteri > Siluriformes > Clariidae > Clarias > Clarias gariepinus. The sequence goes on along the minus strand of NC_071122.1, from coordinate 115,942 downwards.
GCTTCCAAGTGTTCATTTTGTCCGTGTTGGCCTCAAAATCTCATAGTGCCTTGCGCATTAGCTTTAGCGTTTAGCTTGCAACTTAAACGAGAAAGTTAGTTCTCGCACACATGCTCCAGGGAGATGCTTTGCCCTTCTGGAGCATGTTTTTTTCCTCCTTGTGGTGTAATATTTTTCCCTTGAAAATGTTTACTTTTTCCCGTGTAAGTATATTATTTTTCTCTAGTAAATGTGTTCTATTTCCTGTGTATGTATATTATTTTTCCTGTGTAAGTATTTTTTTTTCTCTTGTAAATGTGTGCTTTTTCCCGTGTACTTATATTACTTTTCCCTTGAAAATGTGTACTTTTTCCCATGTAAGTATATTATTTTTCATGTGTAAGTATATTATTTTTCTCTTGTAAATGTGTGCTTTTTCCCGTGTACGTATATTACTTTTCCCTTGTAAAGTCAAGTCAAGTCAAGTCGCTTTTATTGTCACATCACGTTACTGGTACACTGGTACCGTACATGTGAGTGAAATTCTTATGTGCAAGCTACACAAGCAATAGTGGTGTACAATTATAAAAATAAATATACATATGGATAATACAGTAGTATAAATATTGTGCAAGTGTTATTAAAAAAATAACAATAAAAAAAGGTGAGTATAAGTATACATATATACACATACAGAATATACACACATATACACGTCTATATATATATACATACATATATATACATATATCTACATATGCACATACACACATATGCATACATGTATATACCCATACACACACGATTGTGGGAGTGTGTCTACTTGTGTATAAATGTATAAGGAATGTCCGCAATGAATGTTGTGGAAAAAGGCAATTATTTGGGTAACTGGGGTGACTGGAGTCTTTGATGATCCTCCTCGCTTTCCTCAGGCACCGCTTCCTGTAGATGTCCTGGAGGGAGGGAAGCTCACGGAACACCGCACCACTCTCTGCAGAGCTTTGCGGTTGTAGGCGATGCTGTTGCCGTACCAGGTCGTGATGGATCCAGTGAGGATGCTCTCGATGGCACAGCGGTAGAAGGACCTAAGTATGCGGGGGCTCATGCCAAATCTCTTTAGTCTCCTGAGAAAGAAGAGTTGCTGCTGCGCCTTCTTCACTGTTTTGTCAGTATGAACTGACCATGTGAGATCCTCTGCTATGTGAACACCCAGGAAGCGGAAGCTGCTCACTCTCTCCACAGCAGCGCCGTTGATGATGATGGGGGAATGTGCACTCCTACACCTCCGGAAGTCCACTATCAACTCTTTGGTCTTTCCGACATTGAGGGAGAGATGATTCCCCTGGCACCAATGTGTCAGGGCACTGACCTCCTTCCTGTATGCCGTCTCATCACTGTTGGTGATTAGACCCACCACTGTTGTGTCGTCCGCAAACTTCACAACGATGTTGGAGCTGCTAGTGGCCGTGCAGTCGTATGTGTCGTAAATGTGTGCCTTTTCCCATGCAAGTATATTTTTTTCCCCTTGTCTACGTAGTATTTTTCCCTTGTGAGTGTATGATTTTTTTTTCTCTTGTGAATGTATCATTTTCCCCTTGTGGTCTATGATTTTTTTTTTCTTTCTAAGTGTATGACGTTTCCCTTGTGGGTGTGTTTTCTTTTTTTTAAACACTTGCATGATATTCTAATTTTTTTAAATAAACTGTATTTCTAATGTCACACTCATTGTTTACATGTGTATTTTAATTATTTGCCAATTTATGATACTCTGATTCTTGAACATTCCATTCACAGTACATCGATATAAGTTGCTACTATAGTAAATAGTTGGTGGTAAAGTTTGACCTTGAGGGCTTACACTCCTTCTGGAAGGTGTAGATGATCATCTTCTGGACAATTTGTTAGGTCAGCAGTCTTCCCCATGATCGAAGTGAATATATTTTAATATTTTGACATACTAGATTTTAGATTTTTATGGAGGTGTAAGCAGTAATCATTTAAATGAAAACAAAAAGCTTTACTTTTTGAATACCATAAAAATAAATTTTTGGAAATGCACTATAAGTAAATGTATGCAGAGGTGTTGGTTTACAGTTGAAGGAGTCCTTTGCTGTAAAATGTTTAAGAACCTCTGTTTTAACTGCTGAACATATGGGATTAATGTATTCATAAATATTATGGAATATGTTGTTCGAACTGAAACAGAGATATCACTAATATCTCCAAGGCAGCATGCTTTAGTTAGCAGAAAAACCTTATTAATGCTAATATCACATACTGTATTTAAGCCTGTACCCTCACACAAAGTGGAGTAACATCTGATTCTATTCAGTGTCATTTGCAGCAATGCTTTACATGCACTTTAAATGTTTTGCTAAATAATAAGCAAACTAGAAATAAATACTCAACTATAAATTATATTAAAGACTTTATTTACAAATTAATAAAATACATGTATGTATTGGTGGTGCAAGAAGGCAGAGCATCAAGGGTCTGACCTCTCCACGACAATCTACAACAGGGGAGAAATAAAGACATGTTAATATAAGTGTCTAGTAAAAAGACTTCATGGTGTTACTATGCAGCTCCATGGCATCTCTGTAATATACATCCACATATGGGTTTATAAGCAAGTTAATATCACTTCATGATGTTTGACATCATATGACATCAGTTTGACACACGCAGGCAGGCACGCACACAAAATTTCATAGAATGCAAGCTTTTAGTAATACTGTTTATTTTATTATAAATAGCAAAATTATTTGGTTTTGCTATTAAGGATTGCTGCAAAATTTGGCCCCATCTCCACCATTCATTAACACACACATTATGTCCATAAGGAGAAATGTGTCCCTGTCCCCTGATTAAGATGTGCTTAGTGGTGTTCTTGAAAAGAGAGGTAAATACTTCTGAGCACTCACCTTCTGCTCAGGATGTAAAGCTGGTGTAGAAATCAGCTGATACACAGGCAGTTGATGATTTACACACAGTTCACTGTAAGAAGAAAAACACACAATCATACATATTATAAGGAGTATAAACATGTATTTAATGACTTTATAATAGAATAGATAGAACCTGAACAAAAGCCCCTTTTCTTGACTGTTACATACATTGTGTAAGCACATAACTAACTATTCAGAAGATCTCTAGCTATGATAAAACCACTACATTATACAGCAGTATACATTATATGGCACTCAGGAGCTCCAATAAACTACATACAACAATTCGTTAACCATCTGTAACATTTAGCACATAACAGGAACAGCTCAGGGATTGCTGTGTCGAAGTTGGTTCCCCCATCAGAACGCGCATTTAGGAGAAGGCTCGCCCGCGGAGGGTTATGCGCGGACCACTAAGTTTTTACGGAGCGCGGTAAAGAATAAAAAGGACAGTTAGTGTTCTTTAATCCCTGACGAACTCTTGCCAACAGGATGTGTTTCCCTTGTTATCTTGGACATATTTAGAATGATGAACCTCGGCTGAGTCACTTGTAGGCTGTAAACATGTCAGTATTTTGTCTGATATTTCATATCAAATATGCCTTTACAGCAAAACCATAATGCCAAAATAGAGACCCGTCAGATAAAGTCTCAAGACATTAATAATAATAATAATAATAATAATAATAGTAATAATAATAATTATTATTATTATATATAAATTATAATTATTATTATTAATAAAATATTTCATATAATAATAATAATAATAATAATAATTATTATTATTATTATTATTATGCGAGATAATTAGCCTTTTTATCCATGTGATGTCAATTCACTAGGTCACATTATTTAATTAAACCCAAACTGTATATGAAAGAAATCAGCACTCGTAGTGGTCCATTTCTTTATATTAAATATATACTGTATTTTAAAAAAATCCCTTGATAAAATAGCATAAATAAATCATGGGTAGTGTATACCAGTAATTAAATATAAACAATACAACGCATGTACTGACATGTTTACAGCCTACAAGTGACTCAGACGAGGTTCATCTTTCTAAATATGTCCAAGATAACAAGGGAAACACATCCTAATGGCTAGAGTTCGTCAGGGGATTAAAAAACGCTAACTGTCCTTTTTGGCCTTTACTGCGTTCCGTAGAAGCTCAGTGGTCCGCGCATAACCCTCGTTATCATCCCATTTCAGTGCATCAAAAAAATCTGTGTTTCGTAATACACAATTTCAGATGGACCATTTGTGTTGACAGCCCTGTGGCCAGAATTTGATAATTCTTGATTCTTCTTTAACATCTCAATTCATTTCTTTACCGCATGGTTACTAGTAAACATATTTACAGTAAGTGGCTACTCTATGCAACCCCCTGATCACATTTCATACAATAATTATCCGAATTGTGTTTAACATATCAGAAAAACAAAAAACAAGGGTTAGATAATGAATAAATGAAAGATGAGCTTTCTCCAAGCTCTTGTATAAGCATTTTTCACTGTGGGTGTCTACATGACAAGTGAAATTGTGGGGAAAAGATCAGGAATTTATACTTATATATATATATAAGTATAAATTCCTGATCTTTTCCCCACAATCTTTTGACTTTAATCAGAGAATTCTGACTTTAAACTCAGAATTTTTACTTTTGTCCACCAGAATTTTGAGAAACAGGTCAGAATTCTGACTTTAATCTTGGAATTCTGACTTTAATTGAGATTAAAGTTTGAATTCTGAGAAAAAAGTCATAATTCTTAGGGGAAAAAATAGATTTTACTCTTTTTTTTATGCTGGCCCAAATCCTCTACAAAATCCTGTACAACTGAAATATGGAATGTTACAAAACTTTATCCATGCCATAAGTTAAACATAATAAAATTGAAATAAAAAAGTTGTTTAAAAAAAAGTTTCCTTGGAGTTACTAAATAGAGTTTACCTGAACATCAACACTATTAGAGCTTCAGTACAACTGGAATTATGAGATTCATGCAACTTTATTAGGGCGACAATTATGAGTGGAATTATAAAGTTCATCTGACATTGCCATCTTAAGAGCTACAACGGGAATCATGAATTACATCATAAACCATTTCTGATTAAAAAAACCTTGAAAGTCATGGTCATTGCAGTGATAGTACTGGTAATGGATACCTAATTAGTTGTAGCCACGGCTGGTTAATGTTGCTCATTATCTATTTGCTCATACTGCTGAATGAAGGTACAAGATAATGTGTTACACATGGGTCTGAAGTCCTTACCATTCATTTGTAAGCAGATAGGTCAATCCTTTCTGTATGCAGATAGGTCAATCCTTGCGATAGGGCCTGAGCTAGTTTCAGCGTACACGCCCAGTCAAACACCGCTCTAGATAAAAATACATTCAAAGAAACCTAAAAGTAAAAAAATGTGTGTATATACAGTATATATATATATATATATATATATATATATATATATATATATATATGATTTTGGACGAGCAAAATTAAACTGATACCAAGTAGCAGGATTTCATTACATTTGTCATCTTCTATACCCCTTTATCCTGTATTCAGGATCACGGGAGCGAAGCCTATCCCAGGAGACTTAGGGCACGAGGCAGGGTACCCCTTGGACAGGGTGCTAATCCATCGCAGGGCACACACAAACACACCCATTCACACACTATGGGCAATTTGGAAATGCCAATTAGCCTAATATACATGTCTTTGGATTGTGGGAGGAAACTGGAGTACCCGGGGGAAACACACCAAGCAAGGGGAGAAAATACAAACTCTATGCACACACAGACGGGAATCGAGCCTGACCAGGAATCGAACCTGGACCCTGGAGGTGCAAGGCGTCAATGTTAACGACTACACCACCGTAAAATATGATGATATTTGAATAAAAGAGGCACACTTTGAAATAAATGTCTAACAGGAACACTGAAACTGAAACACTGAAACTGAAACTTTACCAGTGCCAATACGCCTCTGCCACATTATTGTTTTACAAAATAGCACTTGATCCAGCACATCCTATTATTTTTATTGTATTTGGTTTTTCAATCATGCTGTAGCAGGTACTATGTTACTGAGCACAGCATAAAGGCCACAGCTGAGACAAAATTTGGGTCATGAAATCACAAAGAACTTCCACAGAAAACAATCAAAATGCACCTGGGTTGCCAGTTCCAAAACAAGCACAAACTCGTTCCCCATTTTTCCATTTGCAAGAAATCTAACGATCCCAGAATGCATCATTAGAGGTAGCTTGTAAACATCTTTCTCTCTTGTTTAAGTGCTGTAGGAAACACTTTCCTACAGCAGATAAAATCAAGTGAAACATTGTAATTAAACGAATTCATAATCACACTAGTAACATTACAGTACAAATTTAAAATTAAAATTAATTTAAATATTTTTAGGATCAAATTTAAGCAACCTAAACGTTAACACACTGAGCCTTTAGATTTTATTATGTGTAATTAGAAAAGCTACACGTGTAGGGTCTTGCGTCATCTTATATTTTGTGTTCTTCATCTTATATTTTGTGTGAAAAATATATACTTATAGAAAGCGAAATATCTGCTTTTATATAAAATAATGAAAAACAAATTATTAGATTATGTAATTCATATGAAAAGTGAATTGTAGGCGCGTCCACCTGTGCGGAGACGAGGAGATGACATTATTACCATCAGCACAGCCGAAACCAAAGAAATCACTAATTTATTAATTAATTATTAAAATGGTCAGAGTGAGTTTCATGGCTGTTTTTCCCGAAGCATTCATAATCCTTACTCTACTTCTGCCGGTGCGCTCTTGAAAACTTTATGCGTGCTAATTAGACTACTAAATTAAAGAGCAGTATCACATACACATACACATACATACACATACAGGGACATCTGTATGAATAAATTGTTTAAATGTATGTATCTCATTGCTGTGCGGTTGGGGGGAGGAACGTGCTAATGACGATTTGGTCTGCTGTGTGTGTGTGTGTGTGTGTGTGTGTGTGTGTGTGTGTGTGTGTGTGTTTGTGTCAACTTATCAGTGAATTATTGAAATGGCCAGTCAAACTTGCTGTTTTCCCCGACGCATTCATAATCATTAGTTTAGTTCTGCCGGTGCGGTGATCCTTATCCCCAACTCCGTTAAAACGGCGTATTCAGAGGCTCGCCACTACGGTCTACTACAAAGCAAAAATATGTTAGTATAATATGACTGTGATAATGCGGCTCACATCTGCGTGCGTTTTGCAGAGCGCCGCAAAACCAGCGCTTATTTAACACGTATAAATGGGTGTTTGTTGTATTTCTGGGAAAAAGAAATCTCTTATAAATCTCTCATGTGACCCAATAACAGTAATATTTCAAACATTTTGCAGGCTGCCGTTTGGAGAAACCAGAGAATAATGGCTCAAAATAACCCAACCAGGTGTTCATTTGTAAATGACTCACTACATCTGACCCAACATGAGATACACAACAATGTGTTTAAAGTACCCGAAATAACCCAGAATTTTGACCCAGCATAAACCACCCAACGATGTGTTTACAGAAACAACACAACATTTTTAGTGCGTCTTTTTTGAGTTATTGTAATGTTTTATTCTGAAAGTCTATTTTACCAGTTATTTCTATATTTAAAGTTTGATGTATTTTTAAATTTATTTTTTTAAATAACAATAAATAGACACAAACAGAGATAGGCTATATAACAGTTCATTCTTTGTACAAATAAAATGATCAGCTAGTGAACGTGATCGTCTGTCCAAACAACATTTAACCAATGTTTGTTTTTTTTTACTCATTATTATACAATAAATATCAATATCTCTGGTTCAGATTTTTTATTTTTGTTGTATAAAGTTCCCAGATGTGAAAATTACAATCACTGTAGTATTTCTTCGATACAACATATTGTTAAGACTTTTTTTATGACTTAATTATATTTAAAACTGCGTAGATTGAAAAATGTCACTTTGCGCCACCTGGCGGTCATTTCACGAATGACTTTAAACTGCAACTGATTTATTTTGGCTGCTGCCGTTTTCCCACGGCGGTGAGCGCGACGGTAATAGGCATTCTGGTTGTCCACCTACTGTAATGTGTGTCTGGAGGTGTTACGTGTCCTTTATGAAGAGATAAAACATATTTATATAATTACATACTGACATCATAAACATTTAATAAAATACTTTCCTGTAAGGCGTTTGTTTTCACACAATAAGAGATGTTCCATGGTACTGTACCTGTTTTTAATTTTGATATGCGAGATCAAAAAATAAAATCAATAATAATATGAAACATGTACAGTACACAGGTATTTACAAAGGTATAGTCTAGAACTACAAATAAGAACATTTTCTGGCTATTACTGCAAAGGCATTTATACTCACTGGCCACTTAAGTAGGTACACCTGTTAAATGTTTTTATTAATGCAAGTATCTAATCAGCCAAATAAATGGCAGCAACTCAGTACATTTAGGCATGTGGACACAGTCAAGACCATCTGCTAAAGTTCAAACCTGAGCATCAGAATTGGGAAGAAAGGTGTTTTTGAGTATGGCATAGTGGTTGGTGCCAGAGAGGCTGGTCTGAGAAGGGTTTACAGAGAATGAGCTTAAAAATATCCAGTGAGGGCAGTTCTGTGGGCGAAGATGCCTTGTTGATGCCAGAGGTCAGAGGATAATGTCCAGAGCTAATAGAAATAGAAAGTGACTCAAATAACATCTTGTTATAACCAATATATGCCGAAGAGCATCTCTGAACACACACCATGTCGAATGATGAAGCAGATGGAGTATAGCAGCACAAGACCACACCGGTAAGAACAGGAAATTGAGGCTACAGGTCACATCGGCTCACCAAAGTCTCGGTTTCTGCTGTGACCTTTGGAGGGTAGGGACAGAATAAACAACATCAAAGCATGGATCAATCCAGCTTTGTATTAATGGTCCAGGCTGCTGGTGATGGTAGTGGTGTAAAGATATGTGGGAGATTTTCTTGCCAAACTTTGGGACCCTTAGAACCAGTTGACCATGGTTTAAATGCCACAGCCTACCTGTAGGAAATATTTAATTCTTAGTGTGTTTCATGATATTCTGTGTGCGTGAGAACAGAGTGTCTTTCTTTTACCATGACACAAGCTGCACTTTCAACAAACAGATTCTATAGATTCTCTTCTTCTCTTTCCCCCCTCTTTCTTTTTCCTCTTTCCTCCTGTCCCCCCCTTTTACTCTTTCTCTCTCTCTCTGTCGAGCTACACATGTCGTTCCTGAGCTGCCAGTGATCCAGACTCCCTCTGCCCTCCGGACCTGTCTGACCCATCCTGGTGCCCCGCTTCTGGCTGAAGATCTCGTCACATGGATGCCCCGTGTGTCTCTCTGGGATGCGTCTGGTGTCTGGGAATGATTCTCTCTACCTAGAAAATGGTTCTGGCCTTGACTGGTGTTGGCAACTGTTTCTCTGGGGACTTGACAGTTCGATAGTTCATGACTGGAACTTCTTACAAGTCTACCTGGGTCTTCAATAACTACCTGGACTCCATATTAACATCAATTAACATCAGCTATTATAGCTGAACTGGCTTCCACCCTACACACTGTATAAATGCAGATCATTTACTGCTTTCTGTTTCACCCAAATGAGGATGGGTTCCCTGTTGAGTCTGGTTCCTCTCAAGGTTTCTTCCTATTACCATCTCAGGGAGTTTTTCCTTGCCACTGTCGCCCTCGGCTTGCTCACCAGGGACAAACTGACCATTTTGATTCATACAAATTCACATTTCATACTAACTTAAATAATTCTTTTGACTATGTAAAGCTGCTTTGCGGCAATGAAAATTGCTAAAAGCGCTATACAAATAAAATTGAATTGAATTGAATTGAATCATACTGAATGCGCAGCCGGCACCTCTGATCTGAAGCTAGGACTGTTAAATATTAGATCTCTCGCATCTAAAGCAGTTATAGTTAATGAAACTATCACAGATCAGGAGTTTGATATACTCTGTTTAACAGAAACCTGGATTAAACAGAACGAGTATGTAGCTTTAAATGAAGCTAGTCCTCCTGGATACAGCTACATACACCAGCCTTGGTTAACTGGTAGAGGAGGAGGCGTCGCAGTTATTCACAATGATAATTTGACTATTGTACAAAAACACGGACACAGAACACAGAACTCGATCAGACGACTGATTATTTAGAGTCGACATTTCGCTATACCTTAGATAATGTAGCTCCATTTAAAAGAAAAATTATTAAAGATAAGAAACTTGCTCCCTGGTATAACAATCACACGCGAACTTTAAAACAGCCTGCTCGGAAATTAGAACGTAAATGGCGTTAAACTGAATTGTTAGTATTTCAAATAGCATGGAAGTAGAGCATCCTGAACTATAGAAAAGCTCTCAGTGTAGCTAGATCAACATATCTCTCCACTCTCCACAAATAACAAAAATAATCCTAGATTTTTATTTAATGCTGTAGCCAAATTAACCAGAAATAAGACCACTGCAAAAATCTCCACAACAACATTGTGTAATAGTGAGGACTTCATGAACTTTTTTAATAATAAAATTGTAAATATTAGGCATAAAATTGAGGCTTTGAAACCGAACAATGTAATTGATGCAGATGTTAATCTAGCCATGTCAGATCAGAACCTAGAATACTTTACTCCCCTTGAAGAGAATGAACTAATTTCACTCATCTCTTCTGCAAATTCATCAACCTGTATATTACATCCTGTACCGACACATTTTCTTAAACAGATAGTACCAGCAATAACAGAACCCCTGTTGAGAATAATTAATTCTTCACTCAGCATTGGTTATGTTCCAAAATCTTTTAAATTAGCAGTTATCAAACCAATAATTAAGAAACCTGACCTCGACCCCTGTCAGCTGTCTAATTACAGGCCAATATCAAACCTCCCCTTTATCTCTAAGATTCTGGAAAAGATAGTAGCGAAGCAGCTATGCTCATATCTACATAGAAATGGCATACATGAACTATGTCAGTCAGGATTTAGGCCTCATTACAGCACAGAGACAGCACTCGTTAAAGTGGTAAATGACGTCCTATTGGCCTCTGATCAGGGTTGTGTAACTATGCTTGTATTACTCGACCTCAGTGCAGCTTTTGACACCATTGATCACGCTATTCTTCTTCATAGATTAGAAAATGTAGTAGAAATTAAGGGTACAGCCCTCTCCTGGCTCAGATCCTATCTGACCGACCGTTATCAGTATGTAGACTTAAATGGTGATTATTCTGCATGTTCTCTAGTGGAGTTTGGCGTTCTGCAGGGTTCAGTTTTAGGTCCACTGCTTTTTTCCCTTTCCATGCTTTCCCTGGGCAACATAATCCGTAAGCATGGTATTAGTTTTCATTGTTATGCTGATGACACACAGTTATATGTCTCAGCAAAACCTGATGAGAAAAAACAGCTTACTAAAGTTGAGCAATGTGTGCAGGACATAAGAAATTGGATGCTAATTAACTTCCTTCTGCAAAATCCGGATAAGACAGAAGTTCTAGTCATAGGACCACATACAGCCAGGAGTAAAATTTTAGATTACACCATAACTTTAGATGGCCTTTCTGTTCCATCAAGTGCAACAGTAAAAGACCTTGGTGTGATTATGGATTCCAGCCTATCATTTGAAGCTCATGTAGATAATATTACCAGGATAGCATTCTTTCACCTCAGAAATATTGCCAAGATAAGAAATATATTGTCGCTAAACGATGCAGAAAAACTAGTTCATGCTTTTATCACCTCTAGGTTGGACTATTGTAATGCCTTACTGTCTGGTTGTTCAGCTAGGTGCATAAATAAGCTTCAGCTAGTCCAGAATGCAGGAGTGAGAGTCCTCACTAGAACCAGAAGATATGAGCACATCACCCCTATCTTATCTTCACTGCATTGGCTCCCTGTGAAATTTCGCATTGATTTTAAAGTACTACTCTTGACATATAAAGCATTAAATGGTCTGGCGCCGCAGTACCTGAGTGAACTGCTAGTGTCTTACGAACCGCCACGCCTACTTCGATCAAAGGATGCAGGCTGCTTGTCAATACCGCGTATTATGAAAAATACAGCTGGGGGCAGAGCTTTTTCTTACAAAGCCCCAGAATTATGGAATAGTCTTCCAAATAGTTTTCGGGACTCAGACACAGTCTCAGTGTTTAAGTCCAGGCTAAAAACCTATTTATTTAGCCAAGCATTTTTATAAATAGATTTGCCTTAGGTAAAGGAGCAGATCTGGGGGACTTATGGACGTAGAGTATTATGGTGAACTGGTATGTTTGGATGCTGTCTTCCTCACTCTCATTGATCACTCAGGTTTGCTGACAGTGAGGTGATTGTTTGCTTTACATCTCAGGAAGCCCTCATGTTTGTGTTTCCTTCTGGCTCTCCCTTTTAGTTCTGCTGTCATAGTTAGTCCTGTCGGAGTGTCTGCTTGCACTCTGCAGTTAATATACATTCACATTATACATTGTGTCACTGTGACCATACCTAACTGCCATCTCTCCTATTCTTCTCTCTCTCCCCCTCTTTCTCTTTCCTCTCTCCCTCTGTCTCCCCCTTTCACTCTTCCTCTCTCTCTGTCAAACACATGTCGTTCCTGAGCTGCCAGTGATCCAGACTCCCTCTGCCCTCCGGACCTGTCTGACCCATCCTGGTGCCTCGCTTCTGGTTGGAGATCTCGTCACATGGATGCCCCGTGTGTCTCTTTGGGATGTGTATGGTGTCTGGGGATGATTCTCTCTACCTAGAAGATGGTTCTGGCCTTGACTGGTGTTGGCAACTGTTTCTCTGGGGACTTGACAGTTCGATAGTTCAGGACTGGAACTTCCTACAAGTCTATCTGAGTCTTCAATAACTACCTGGACTCCATATTAACATCAATTAACATCAGCTATTATAGCTGAACTGCCTGCCACCTAACACACTGTATAAATGCAGATCATTTACTGCTTTCTGTTTCACCCAAATGAGGATGGGTTCCCTGTTGAGTCTGGTTCCTCTCAAGGTTTCTTCCTATTACCATCTCAGGGAGTTTTTCCTTGCCACTGTTGCCCTCGGCTTGCTCACCAGGGACAAACTGACCATTTTGATTCATACACATTCACATTTCATACAAACTTACATAATTCTTTTAAATGTGTAAAGCTGCTTTGCGGCAATGACAATTGCTAAAAGCGCTATACAAATTAAAGTGAATTGAATTGAATTTAATTGACTTCTTTCCTTCTTTCTTTCTTTCTTTATTTATCCTTGTTTAAGTTGTACTGGAAACATGACCAACTGCCCCAACTCTTCATACCATGCATCAATGTATCAAAAAATATTATTGCGTGTGTGCGCAGCTCTGATTTCTGCAACGCGAACATCACTTGGAACCAGAAAAAAACCATGCAAAATGACACCAAGCAACCACAGAATGCATTTGATACTACAAGTGAGTTCTTTCACCTTTATGTTGTTTTGGAAATGTAATGTAATGCAGCTTTAAAACTGTCTATATTCAGTTCCATAACTTTTGGAAGAAAGATAAGTTGTGGAAGTGGGGTGGTATGTGGTGGGTTATATTTGGACTCTGTGCCCCATCGTGTTAAGTTTTGAAATGAAACACTCATGATGCAAGCAAAGTCAAGACTTTTAGCTTTAATTTAAGGGGTTTGATGTGTGTGTGGGTATGAAAATAGCTGTAATTTCTAAAGGGTTAATGCAACACTTTTGTCCAACCCCTTGAATTCAAGCTGAATGGTCTCTTTACTGTTGACATGAAACAGGACTGATGGTAGCACTCACTTTTTCTTCTCTGGACATTTGCGGATGCCCCAAACAATTAAAGAATCCTTCAAGAGCAACTTCTCCCAACTATCAAAGAAGAGGTTGGGGACTTGGCTGACTTTTCCAGCATGTTGGAGCACTTAAAAAAAGTGATAACTAAATGTCTCGCGGAACAAAAAATCTGAATTTTGGCTCCATGGACAGGAAACTCCCCAGTTCGCCACTTGTGGACTGATTTCATTTAATTCAGTCATAGGAGCCACTGTTGTCCCCAGTAGATACTGTAGTTGCTGATCATTATGTGAGAGAAAAATGCGGTGTGATAATCTTTTCAGGATACATCGTGTTTTGCTGTGTAATGTGGCCAGTCCTGGTTTGCCTAAAATGTGGTAGCTTTTAAAAGATAGTTTTGAAATTAAAGGTTTTGTAAAAGGCAAACTTGTGTGGCAGAGAAAAAGATAATTTTCCATAATGAGTAAAAAAAATTAAATGGTATTTATCTCATTTTGCTGTCAAAGTGTTTATTTATACAACTTGACATGCTTTAAATGGAGCTTTGATTCTGTACATTTTCCACGCAATTGCAATGAAATGGAGAATTCTTCCTAGATTCAGCAGTAAGATGGTCTTTCTTTCTTCTTATTGTTTTTAACATTATAACTTTATACTCTACACTCACTGACGACTTTATTAGGTACACCTTACTAGAACAGGATTGGACCCAGTTTTTCTTTAATTCTTCATGGCATAGTTTTGACAAGGTCCTGGAAACATTTATGTTTGAATGTTGGAACATTTGAATGTTGAAATGAATCATGGCTGCACGCCCATGATGTAAAACCCCTGTTCCAACACATTCCAAAGGTGCTCTACTGGATTGAGATCTGGTGACTGTGAGGCCATGTGGGTGCAGTGACCTCACTGTCATGTTTAAGGAACCAGTTCGAAATGACTTTAGCTTTGTGACATGGCGTGTTATACTGTGGTAATAATAACGGGACGGACATTGTCACCAACAATACTCAGGTAGTGTAAGGATTTCTTGAATTTTGGTAGACCCCCTTTGGTCTACTCAGTGCTCCGCCTGTATTCTGCTGTCCCGCCTGAGCTCAGGGAACCCCTCAATGAACCACACAAGTCAGTGTTCAGTGAGACGTTCAAAGTTTATTGTGGGAGACAGGAGTATATATACGCACACACACAAAGAACCAAAGAAAAGGTGGATGCAGGAGTGTTTACATCCAGTCTGGAATGCTTTTAAAAGATAAGGTAAAGAAGAACATAAATTTAGGAGTAGCTCTGCATTTACGAGTGTTCAACAGTTTTACGACCTTTAACATAAACTACTATAGAATCTGTTTATTGAAAGTGCAGCTTGTGTCATGGTAAAAGAAAGACACTCTGTTCTCACGCACACAGAATATCATGAAACACACTAAGAATTAAATATTTCCTACAGGTAGGCTGTGGCATTTAAACCATGGTCAACTGGTTCTAAGGGTCCCAAAGTTTGGCAAGAAAATCTCCCACATATCTTTACACCACTACCATAACCAGCAGCCTGGACCATTAATACAAAGCTGGATGGATCCATGCTTTGATGTTGTTTATTCTGTCCCTACCCTCCAAAGGTCACAGCAGAAACCGAGACTTTGGTGAGCCGATGTGACCTGTAGCCTCAATTTCCTGTTCTTACCGGTGTGGTCTTGTGCTGCTATACTCCATCTGCTTCATCATTCGACATGGTGTGTGTTCAGAGATGCTCTTCGGCATATATATTGGTTATAACAAGATGTTATTTGAGTCACTTTCTATTTCTATTAGCTCTGGACATTATCCTCTGACCTCTGGCATCAACAAGGCATCTTCGCCCACAGAACTGCCCTCACTGGATATTTTTAAGCTCATTCTCTGTAAACCCTTCTCAGACCAGCCTCTCTGGCACCAACCACTATGCCATACTCAAAAACACCTTTCTTCCCAATTCTGATGCTCAGGTTTGAACTTTAGCAGATGGTCTTGACTGTGTCCACATGCCTAAATGTACTGAGTTGCTGCCATTTATTTGGCTGATTAGATACTTGCATTAATAAAAACATTTAACAGGTGTACCTACTTAAGTGGCCAGTGAGTATAAATGCCTTTGCAGTAATAGCCAGAAAATGTTCTTATTTGTAGTTCTAGACTATACCTTTGTAAATACCTGTGTACTGTACATGTTTCATATTATTATTGATTTTATTTTTTGATCTCGCATATCAAAATTAAAAACAGGTACAGTACCATGGAACATCTCTTATTGTGTGAAAACAAACGCCTTACAGGAAAGTATTTTATTAAATGTTTATGATGTCAGTATGTAATTATATAAATATGTTTTATCTCTTCATAAAGGACACGTAACACCTCCAGACACACATTACAGTAGGTGGACAACCAGAATGCCTATTACCGTCGCGCTCACCGCCGTGGGAAAACGGCAGCAGCCAAAATAAATCAGTTGCAGTTTAAAGTCATTCGTGAAATGACCGCCAGGTGGCGCAAAGTGACATTTTTCAATCTACGCAGTTTTAAATATAATTAAGTCATAAAAAAAGTCTTAACAATATGTTGTATCGAAGAAATACTACAGTGATTGTAATTTTCACATCTGGGAACTTTATACAACAAAAATAAAAAATCTGAACCAGAGATATTGATATTTATTGTATAATAATGAGTAAAAAAAAACAAACATTGGTTAAATGTTGTTTGGACAGACGATCACGTTCACTAGCTGATCATTTTATTTGTACAAAGAATGAACTGTTATATAGCCTATCTCTGTTTGTGTCTATTTATTGTTATTTAAAAAAATAAATTTAAAAATACATCAAACTTTAAATATAGAAATAACTGGTAAAATAGACTTTCAGAATAAAACATTACAATAACTCAAAAAAGACGCACTAAAAATGCTGTGTTGTTTCTGTAAACACATCGTTGGGTGGTTTATGCTGGGTCAAAATTCTGGGTTATTTCGGGTACTTTAAACACATTGTTGTGTATCTCATGTTGGGTCAGATGTAGTGAGTCATTTACAAATGAACACCTGGTTGGGTTATTTTGAGCCAAAGTTTATTCTTTATTCTCTGGTTTCTCCAAACGGCAGCCTGCAAAATGTTTGAAATATTACTGTTATTGTGTCACATGAGAGATTTATAAGAGATTTCTCTTTCCCAGAAATACAACAAACACCCATTTATACGTGTTAACACTAGAAGCGCCGCGCCAGTGTCACCTACTAAAAACGCCGTTCAGCGGTCATTTGACCGCCTATTGTTTTGAATGGGAAGCTGCTGCTGACACACAATGATCGCTAGATGGCGCTTCCACCCAAAGCAAATAGTTTAGCTCCAAGATCAACTTGCACTTGGACAATGCGCCATTCATTCCCGCGTTGATAATCAGCGGTATCTTTTTTTTTCATATTCAACTGATAAAACCTACTACAGAGTCTCTAAGGGGACAAAGGAAGAGGGGAAAAAACAAGTCATGTTTGGAATTATAACCCAAAGTTTTTGACTTTTTTCTGCCGTTTTTTCTCCTCCTTTGTCCATCTAGGGGCTTCGTACTATAACAAAAAGGAAAGCTCTACCTAATTTTATATCGTATGGAGAAAATGTTATTAGTTTGTTCATTCTATTTGAAGCTTCTGAACGTCTCGGAGCAGCGATTTAGTTCTGAACTCGCTTCCGTGAAATTATCGCTAAAACAATATTAAATTTGAATAAATCAGATCTACTACAGCAGATAATAAACTATGCTATGTCATAACCGAAGCAAACACAACGAATATGTCTCGTTTCGTTCAGTGTTGCTAGGCAACGGACCACGCGCCTAATCGGTTCACTTGGCCGCGGTGTATTATAAACCTGCGAGATGTTTCACTGCTTATGTTCATGTAATAAAAGCGAGGGAAATGTAAAAGTGATGTGTGGCCACTGAATGAGAACTAAACCAAAGATTTCGGTAACTACACTGAGTGTAACATCTGCATAGTGACACTAAACAGCTGAACACCTTCACTTTCCCGTTAACCTCTGAGAAAAAAAAAGCTGTATGTTGTTTGTTTATATGTTTATAAAAGTACACGAAGTAGGCGCGCGCGCACACACACACACACCTCCCCTGAGCCCTCGGTCAACATCTAATGACCGTCGATATGCAAATGAGTCAAGACGTAGCCTAACGTGGTGTCGTGCCGGATTTCAGCGGTCACGGAGAGGAAAGACTTTGGAAAGAAGGAAGAAAAAGCGTTTTTTCAGTTACAACAAGCACAGCGATGAGTCCACGTTGTTTCACTGGTTATAGTGACACTAAACAGCTGAACAACTTCACTTTTCTGTTTACCTCTGAGAAAAAAAAGTTGTATTTAGTTTGTTTATATTCAGAGTAACACCTTCCAACCACCTCTCATAGTCTATTGTTAGTTTTAATGATTTGGCTGAAACTAATTATCACTACATAAGTACCCCAACACCCCTGATCATGAGTTTCAGCTGAAACTAATTCTATACATGCAACAGAAAATGTAGATGCAGATTCCAAATGTATAAAGATACATGCTATATATATATATATATATATATATATTCAATTCAATTCAATTTTATTTGTATAGCGCTTTTAGCAATTTTCATTGCCGCAAAGCAGCTTTACATAGTCAAAAGAATTATTTAAGTTTGTATGAAATGTGAATTTGTATGAATCAAAATGGTCAGTTTGTCCCTGGTGAGCAAGCCGAGGGCGACAGTGGCAAGGAAAAACTCCCTGAGATGGTAATAGGAAGAAACCTTGAGAGGAACCAGACTCAACAGGGAACCCATCCTCATTTGGGTGAAACAGAAAGAGTAAATGATCTGCATTTATACAGTGAGTAGGGTGGGAGGCAGTTCAGCTATAATAGCTGATGTTAATTGATGTTAATATGGAGTCCAGGTAGTTATTGAAGACCCAGGTAGACTTGTAAGAAGTTCCAGTCATGAACTATCGAACTGTCAAGTCCCCAGAGAAACAGTTGCCAACACCAGTCAAGGCCAGAACCATTTTCTAGGTGGAGAGAATCATTCCCAGACACCAGACGCATCCCAGAGAGACACACGGGGCATCCATGTGACGAGATCTTCAGCCAGAAGCGGGGCACCAGGATGGGTCAGACAGGTCCGGAGGGCAGAGGGAGTCTGGATCACTGGCAGCTCAGGAACGACATGTGTAGCTCGACAGAGAGAGAGAGAAAGAGTGAAAGGGGGGGACAGGAGGAGAGAGGAAAAAGAAAGAGGGGGGGAAAGAGAAGAAGAGGAGAGATGGCAGTTAGGTATGGTCACAGTCACACAATGTATAATGTGAATGTATATTAACTGTAGAGTGCAAGCAGAGACTCCGGCAGGACTAACTATGACAGCATAACTAAAAGGGAGAGCCAGAAGGAAACACAAACATGAGGGCTTCCTGACATGTAAAGCAAACAATCACCTCACCGTCAGCAAACCTGAGTGATCAATGAGAGTGAGGAAGACAGCATCCAAACATACCAGTTCACCATAATACTCTACGTCCATGAGTCCCCCAGATCTGCTCCTTTACCTATGGCAAATCTATTTATAAAAATGCTTGGCTAAATAAATAGGTTTTTAGCCTGGACTTAAACACTGAGACTGTGTCTGAGTCCCGAACACTATTTGGAAGACTATTCCATAACTTTGGGGCTTTATAAGAAAAAGCTCTGCCCCCAGCTGTATTTTTCATAATACGCGGTACTGACAAGCAGCCTGCATCCTTTGATCGAAGTAGGCGTGGCGGATCGTAAGACACTAGCATTTCGCTCAGGTACTGCGGCGCGAGACCATTTAATGCTTTATATGTCAAGAGTAGTATTTTAAAATCAATGCGAAATTTCACAGGGAGCCAATGGAGTGAAGATAAGATAGGGGTGATGTGCTCATATCTTCTGGTTCTGGTGAGGACTCTCGCTGCTGCATTCTGGACTAGCTGAAGCTTATTTATGCATCTAGCTGAACAACCAGACAGTAAGGCATTACAATAGTCCAACCTAGAGGTGATAAAAGCATGAACTAGTTTTTCTGCGTCGTTTGGCGACAATAAATTTCTTATTCTGGCAATATTTCTGAGGTGAAAGAATGCTATCCTGGTAATATTATCTACATGTGCTTCAAATGAAAGGCTGGAATCAATAATCACACCAAGGTCTTTCACTGTTGCATTTGATGGAACAGAAAGGCCATCTAAAGTTACGGTGTGATCTAAAATTTTACTCCTAGCTGTATGCGGTCCTATGACTAGAACTTCTGTCTTATCCGGATTTAGCAGAAGGAAGTTAATTAGCATCCAATTTCTTATGTCCTGCACACATTGCTCAATTTTAGTAAGCTGTTTTTTCTCATCAGGTTTTGCTGAGACATATAACTGTGTATCGTCAGCATAACAATGAAAACTAATACCATGCTTACGGATTATGTTGCCCAGAGGAAGCATGTAAAGGGAAAAAAGCAGTGGACCTAAAACTGAACCCTGCGGAACGCCAAACTCCACTAGAGAACATGCAGAATAATCACCATTTAAGTCTACATACTGATAACGATGGGTCAGATAGGATCTGAGCCAGGAGAGGGCTGTACCCTTAATTCCCACTACATTTTCTAATCTGTGAAGAAGAATAGCGTGATCAACAGTGTCAAAAGCTGCACTGAGGTCAAGTAATACAAGCATAGTTACACAACCCTGATCAGAGGCCAATAGAATGTCATTTACTACTTTAACGAGCGCTGTCTCTGTACTGTGATGAGGCCTAAATCCTGACTGATACAGTTCATGTATGCCATTTCTATGTATATATGAGCATAGCTGCTCCGCTACTATCTTTTCCAGGATCTTAGAGATAAAGGGGAGGTTTGATATTGGTCTGTAACTGGACAGCTGACAGGGGTCGAGGTCAGGTTTCTTAATTATTGGTTTGATAACTGCTAATTTAAAAGATTTTGGAACATATCCAATGCTGAGTGAAGAATTAATTATTCTCAACAGGGGTTCTATTATTGCTGGTACTATCTGTTTAAGAAAATGTGTCGGTACAGGATCTAATATACAGGTTGATGAATTTGAAGAAGAGATGAGTGAAATTAGTTCATTCTCTTCAAGGGGAGTAAAGTATTCTAGGTTCTGGTCTGACATGGCTAGATTAACATCTGCATCAATTACATTGTTCGGTTTCAAAACCTCAATTTTATGCCTAATATTTACAATTTTATTATTAAAAAAGTTCATGAAGTCCTCACTATTGCATGATGTTGTTGTGGAGATTTCTGCAGTGGTCTTATTTCTGGTTAATTTGGCTACAGCATTAAATAAGAATCTAGGATTATTTTTATTATTTTCTATAAGAGTGGAGAGATATGTTGATCTAGCTACACTAAGAGCTTTTCTATAGTTCAGGATGCTCTCCTTCCATGCTATTTGAAATACTAGTAATTTAGTTTGACGCCATTTACGTTCTAATTTCCGAGCGGTCTGTTTTAGAGTGCGCGTGTGATCGTTATACCAGGGAGCAAGTTTTTTATCTCTAATAATTTTTCTCTTAACTGGAGCTACATTATCTAGGGTATAGCGAAATGTCGACTCTAAATATTCAGTCGCCTGATCGAGTTCTGTGGGGTCAGACGGTGATCTAATCGTAGTTGGGAACTCTGGGAGATTACTGATAAAACTCTGTTTGGTAGTTGATGTGAATGTACGTTTTATACGGTAGCGCGGCGCTGTGTGTACATTATTATTGTGACACACTTGAATTGAGACAAGATAGTGATCTGAGATAACTTCAGATAGTGGTATTGTGAATAAATTTTTTATACTTAATCCAAATAATATTATTAAATCTAAAGTGTGACCTGCTTTATGAGTGGGTCCTACTACACACTGATTTACTCCTACCGAGTCCAGTATAGACATAAATGCAGTTCTCAGAGGGTCTTCTGGGTTTTCAAAATGAATATTAAAATCTCCAGCAATTAACATTTTGTCTACAGAAACGACTAGGTTTGAGAGGAAATCTGCAAATTCACTAAGAAATTGCGAGTACGGCCCTGGAGGTCTGTAAATGACAATTAGCGGGATCGACTGAGCTGACTTAATATAGTTAAATACACTTATGTTACTATAAAGAATTTCAAATGAATTAAATTTGTGTCCGTGTTTTTGTACAATAGTCAAATTATCATTGTGAATAACTGCGACGCCTCCTCCTCTACCAGTTAACCGAGGCTGGTGTATGTAGCTGTATCCAGGAGGACTAGCTTCATTTAGAGCCACATACTCGTCCTGTTTAATCCAGGTTTCTGTTAAACAGAGTATATCAAACTCCTGATCTGTGATAATTTCATTAACTATAACTGCTTTAGATGCGAGAGATCTAATATTTAACAGTCCTAGCTTCAGATCAGAGGTGCCGGCTGCGCATTCAGTCTGATCCAAGTTTGTGGTCTTTATGCTAATTAAATTACTAAAACAGACTTTCTGAGTCTTTCTAAATTTGTTTTTAGCTCGGGGAACAGACACAGTCTCAATAGAGTGAACCCTGAGTGACGACTCTATGCAGCTAGCAGACAGTTGGTTTAGCCTGTCTGTCTGCTCCCTGGCCTGGGCTCTGGATTGTCACCGATTAACTAGGCCTTTTCTAAGACTATGAGCTATACTACAAGAAATGAGAGCAGCACCTTCCCGAGTGGGATGGACACCGTCCCGCCCTAACAGGCCAGCTTTGCCCTCAAAGGTCTTCCAATTATCAATAAAGCCCACGTTGTTTTCGGAGCACCACCTGGACATCCAGCGGTTCAGCGACCATAACCTGCTGTAAGTTATGTCACCACGTCTCATTGGGATGGGACCAGAGCATACTACTCCATCGGACATCGCCTTCGCTAATTTAAACACCTCTATAAAGTTATTCTTACTAACCTCTGACTGACGAAGGCGTATATCGTTAGCTCCAGCATGTACCACTATCTTGGAGAACCTGTGCTGTCCTAGAGCCCTAAGATTACCTGCTATGTCCGGTGCTCTGGCTCCCGGGATACACCTAACCACTGCCGCTGGCGCCCCTAAAGGTCTAGCTAATTTCACGTGTCTCATTATAGAGTCTCCTATAACCAGAGCTCTTTCAGGTTTCTCAGTGGGTGCATCACTGAGGAGAGCAAACCTGTTGGACACGTGAAGCGCAGAAGAGGTGTGCTCCGGTGGGCTAGCCTTAGCGTTAGCTTTGGCTGAACGAGTATGCCGCCGAGTCGTCACCCACTCGCCCCGCTGTGAGGGCTCTAATGCCGGAGTCGGGGGCTGGTTATCTCCGCCTGCGGCACCCAGACTGTCCGCTACAGGAATAACACTGCTCTCACACTCTCTAACCCTCTCTAAAGTCTGGATGCGCTCCTCTAACGCTGAAATCTTCTCCGTCAGAGTGCTCACTAACACACACCTATTACAAATAAAATTACCGCTAACGACGGAGGAAGAATGTCTAAACATCCTGCACTCTACACACTGAACGAGCTGAATATTGGACATGATAACGTACCTGAGTCAGAGTTGTAGTTGTTTGGAGCTGAATTCCGTTTGTTGTTTTTAGAAAAAGAAACTCGCGCGTTCTGTGAAAATGCAGAAGGGATTTTTGATATCTTATGATACAACTTATGGTAAATAAAAGGGAACGGGAAGTGGCTTATATCTTCTGTGTACATTGAGTGATTTACATCAAACCTCAGCTTTACGTATATATATGTGTGTATTCGATGCATGCTATATATATATGTGTGTGTGTGTGTAATCGAGGCTGGCTCTATTCAGGGGCAAGAGGGGCAGCGCCCCATCAACTAAATGTCTGCACATGTTAATGTTATTCCTAAAATTAATATATTACAAGTTGATAAACTGATCTGCGGTAGCAGAGAAATCCGCTGAAAAAGGGACACTACACAATACGGTATTAGATGTCCCTCATGTCTCTGTCCCTCTGCTGTGCGTATTCATCCACAGGCTGCAGCGCGCGCGCGCGCTCTCTCTCACACACACGCACACACACACACACCTCCCGTGAAGCAGTTGCGGCGTTTTTCAGTTACAACAAGCACACCGATGAGTATAAGAATAAAATAAGGTAACAGTTTGATCTGTGTAGTTAGTGCCCTTGTATAGAATAAATGAATGAATAACACATTCCAACCACCTCTCAAAAGAGTGCCATAGTTTTGCAAAAATACTTGCAAAACATCAGCATACATTGGAGGGAACTTCTGAGGTGGTCAGTGATTGATGGCACGGTCGTTCGGAGGGGGTTGTGATCACACCTACAGTTCTTTTGTTTTAAGCTGTCGGTCAAATATCTCTCCACTTGAAATGGAAGCACAAAATTGAGGGGCAACATGCAAGGGATTTCAGCATCTCGACGCACAGTAGAAGCTGTTTATAAAGAAGACACTGTTTGTTTTTTATTTTGTAATCTTTCTCGTGTTTACCTTGTACTGTACAATGTATATTCATTTTATTAATGAATTGTTGTGAATAAACTACATATGCAGTTGATTTACCAGAAAGGACTTTTCAGTTTTTGTGTGCTAAACTAAACTTCAGGGTCGATTTTATTTGAAAAGTATATATATATATATAAATATATAGGGAAAAATTAAGAAACACGCTAAAGCGGAATATATATATATATATATATATATATATATATATATATAGCATGTATCTTTATACATTTGGAATCTGCATCTACATTTTCTGTTGCATGTATAGAATTAGTTTCAGCTGAAACTCATGATCAGGGGTGTTGGGGTACTTATGTAGTGATAATTAGTTTCAGCCAAATCATTAAAACTAACAATAGACTATGAGAGGTGGTTGGAAGGTGTTACTCTGAATATAAACAAACTAAATACAGCTTTTTTTCTCAGAGGTAAACAGAAAAGTGAAGTTGTTCAGCTGTTTAGTGTCACTATGTCATAACCAGTGAAACAACGTGGACTCATCGCTGTGCTTGTTGTAACTGAAAAAAACGCTGCAACTGTTCAAAGTCTTTCCACTTTCTTTGACCGCTGAAATCCGACACGACACCACGTTAGGCTACGTCTTGACTCATTTGCATATCGACGGTCATTAGATGTTGACCGAGAGCTCAGGGGAGGTGTGTGTGTGTGTGTGCGCGCGCGCGCGCGCGCGCCTACTTCGTGTACTTTTATAAACATTCTAAATATAAACAAACAACATACAGCTTTTTTTCTTTCTCAGAGGTAGTGTCACTATGCAGATGTTACACTCAGTGTAGTTACCGAAATCTTTGATTTAGTTCTCATTCAGTGGCCACACATCACCTCCACATTTCCCTCGCTTTTATTACATGAACATAAGCAGTAAAACATCCCGCAGGTTTATAATACACCGCGGCCAAGTGAACCACGTTCCCGCCGATTAGGCGCGTGGTCCGTTGCCTAGCAACACTGAACGAAACGAGGCATAATCGTGGTGTTTGCTTCGGTTATGACATAGCATAGTTTATTATCTGCTGTGGTAGATCTGATTTATTTACATTCAATAATGAGGCTTTATATCCTCAGGAGGGGTCATTACATATGTAATATGTAAAACAATATTGTTTTAGAGATAATTTTACGGAGGCTTCTAACAGAACGAATTAATTTTCTCAAAACCTTATAAAATTAAGTAAAGCGAAATTCCCTAAATGTCCTTATAAAATATCGCTGATTATCAACGCCAGAACGAATGGCGAATTGTCGATATTTTACGGAAGCATATATATATATATAAACTGCATATATGGAATGAAACCTGAGATAATTACATATACGCACTGAATGACGCATAAATAGTATGCGCGATTCCTTGCGCCATCTGCTGAGAGAAATGAGAATCGCAGGTTGGAAAAGACAGGAAACGTCACGCCGCCGCGCAGCTGTCAGCGATTTCACGTAAATAAGAGCAAAATAGCTTTATATTGGCTTTTACTGGTGCGATTTAAAAAATTTAAGCATACAGGGTGATTAAGCTCACAGAACTAGGAAAAGTCATGAAAGGAGGGTCCTGAAAATTGATCGAGTGTGAAGTATTTTTTTTTTTTTACCCCCTTGCGGTCAAATGACCGCTGCTCGGCGCTTCTAGTGTTAAATAAGCGCTGGTTTTGCGGCGCTCTGCAAAGCGCACGCAGATGTGAGCCGCTTTATCACAGTCATATTATACTAACATATTTTTGCTTTGTAGTAGACCGTAGTGGCGAGCCTCTGAATACGCCGTTTTAACGGAGTTGGGAATAAGGATCACCGCACCGGCAGAACTAAACTAATGATTATGAATGCGTCGGGGAAACCAGCAAGTTTGACTGGCCATTTCAATAATTCACTGATAAGTTGACACAAACACACACACACACACACACACACACAGCAGACCAAATCGTCATTAGCACGTTCCTCCCCCCAACCGCACAGCAATGAGATACATACATTTAAACAATTTATTCATACAGATGTCCCTGTATGTGTATGTGTATGTGATACTGCTCTTTAATTTAGTAGTCTAATTAGCACGCGTAAAGTTTTCCAGAGCGCACCGGCAGAAGTAGAGTAATGATTATGAATGCTTCGGGAAAAACAGCCATGAAACTCACTCTGACCATTTTAATAATTAATTAATAAATTAGTGATTTCTTTGGTTTCGGCTGTGCTGATGGTAATAATGTCATCTCCTCGTCTCCGCACAGGTGGACGCGCCTACAATTCACTTTTCATATGAATTACATAATCTAATAATTTGTTTTTCAATATTTTATATAAAAGCAGATATTTCGCTTTCTATAAGTATATATTTTTCACACAAAATATAAGATGAAGAACACAAAATATAAGATGACGCAAGACCCTACACGTGTAGCTTTTCTAATTACACATAATAAAATCTAAAGGCTCAGTGTGTTAACGTTTAGGTTGCTTAAATTTGATCCTAAAAATATTTAAATTAATTTTAATTTTAAATTTGTACTGTAATGTTACTAGTGTGATTATGAATTCGTTTAATTACAATGTTTCACTTGATTTTATCTGCTGTAGGAAAGTGTTTCCTACAGCACTTAAACAAGAGAGAAAGATGTTTACAAGCTACCTCTAATGATGCATTCTGGGATCGTTAGATTTCTTGCAAATGGAAAAATGGGGAACGAGTTTGTGCTTGTTTTGAAACTGGCAACCCAGGTGCATTTTGATTGTTTTCTGTGGAAGTTCTTTGTGATTTCATGACCCAAATTTTGTCTCAGCTGTGGCCTTTATGCTGTGCTCAGTAACATAGTACCTGCTACAGCATGATTGAAAAACCAAATACAATAAAAATAATAGGATGTGCTGGATCAAGTGCTATTTTGTAAAACAATAATGTGGCAGAGGCGTATTGGCACTGGTAAAGTTTCAGTTTCAGTGTTTCAGTTTCAGTGTTCCTGTTAGACATTTATTTCAAAGTGTGCCTCTTTTATTCAAATATCATCATATTTTACGGTGGTGTAGTCGTTAACATTGACGCCTTGCACCTCCAGGGTCCAGGTTCGATTCCTGGTCAGGCTCGATTCCCGTCTGTGTGTGCATAGAGTTTGTATGTTCTCCCCTTGCTTGGTGTGTTTCCCCCGGGTACTCCAGTTTCCTCCCACAATCCAAAGACATGTATATTAGGCTAATTGGCATTTCCAAATTGCCCATAGTGTGTGAATGGGTGTGTTTGTGTGTGCCCTGCGATGGATTAGCACCCTGTCCAAGGGGTACTCTGCCTCGTGCCCTAAGTCTCCTGGGATAGGCTTCGCTCCCGTGATCCTGAATACAGGATAAAGGGGTATAGAAGATGACAAATGTAATGAAATCCTGCTACTTGGTATCAGTTTAATTTTGCTCGTCCAAAATCATATATATATATATATATATATATATATATATACACACATTTTTTTACTTTTAGGTTTCTTTGAATGTATTTTTATCTAGAGCGGTGTTTGACTGGGCGTGTACGCTGAAACTAGCTCAGGCCCTATCGCAAGGATTGACCTATCTGCATACAGAAAGGATTGACCTATCTGCTTACAAAAGAATGGTAAGGACTTCAGACCCATGTGTAACACATTATCTTGTACCTTCATTCAGCAGTATGAGCAAATAGATAATGAGCAACATTAACCAGCCGTGGCTACAACTAATTAGGTATCCATTACCAGTACTATCACTGCAATGACCATGACTTTCAAGGTTTTTTTAATCAGAAATGGTTTATGATGTAATTCATGATTCCCGTTGTAGCTCTTAAGATGGCAATGTCAGATGAACTTTATAATTCCACTCATAATTGTCGCCCTAATAAAGTTGCATGAATCTCATAATTCCAGTTGTACTGAAGCTCTAATAGTGTTGATGTTCAGGTAAACTCTATTTAGTAACTCCAAGGAAACTTTTTTTTAAACAACTTTTTTATTTCAATTTTATTATGTTTAACTTATGGCATGGATAAAGTTTTGTAACATTCCATATTTCAGTTGTACAGGATTTTGTAGAGGATTTGGGCCAGCATAAAAAAAAGAGTAAAATCTATTTTTTCCCCTAAGAATTATGACTTTTTTCTCAGAATTCAAACTTTAATCTCAATTAAAGTCAGAATTCCAAGATTAAAGTCAGAATTCTGACCTGTTTCTCAAAATTCTGGTGGACAAAAGTAAAAATTCTGAGTTTAAAGTCAGAATTCTCTGATTAAAGTCAAAAGATTGTGGGGAAAAGATCAGGAATTTATACTTATATATATATATAAGTATAAATTCCTGATCTTTTCCCCACAATTTCACTTGTCATGTAGACACCCACAGTGAAAAATGCTTATACAAGAGCTTGGAGAAGTTCAGGCTTTGCATTTTGCAGATCGCTCACTGGAAGGTGCAACCCTTTCAGACTGACTGTTAGGACACAGGGTGCATCTTTTCATTTTCAAATTTACTGAATTAACTACAGTGGGAGCCACGTCAAACAGCCGCTTGGAGCATGATAGGTCCATGACAGGACCGTGACAGGACCATGATCGATCCGTGCACGGAATGTGATCCCCCGCGATGACGTAGTTAACGATGCCCCGCCCCATAAACGCCCCCATGCGCTTTCTAAAAAGATGGTTGCAATGCTGTATAATTCCGCCAGATGGAGCATTGACTGCTTCAGTTAACTGCAGTGTCCAAGCAGCCGGTTACTATATTTGATATATATATAACATAACTTACGTCAACATAGTTTCATAAATAGATTATGTGGTAAAAAAGAGGGATAAAAAACGATTCATAAAACAGATTTAAATCCCTCAATACACAATCCATGATGCTTATGCTATTTTTAATTAATGATTAAATTAATTAATAAAACTACTTATTGCAATATTTTTCACGACATCCTTAATAATACTTAAAGACACGGTAACATCTGTAATTTATCTATACCGGTCGTTGTAGGTACGGAATACAATGCGGGCTATGTACAGTATTTTACATTACGGTGTATTTTATCTATTTCCGTTTAATACACTGGTAGATAATATTTTGCTGCAAAGTAACGCTTAAAATTTAACTTCTGCTTGGGTTTGTTTTCGTTATATTTTTTATGTTTTCGCTAATGTTTTTTTTCGCTGATAGTCAAAAATTGGCATAACAAATCGATTAATAATGCATAATATCTAAAACAAATATCTGTCCATACGGATCAGTATGTCTTTAGTCATTTAACCAGTATAACGTCTCCCATTAAAGATCTGATGGGACATTAATCACTTATCACTACGGTGAATACATGCGGCAGCAGAGACAGATTAAATCCCCTTAAACATTCACACTTGAACACAATACTAACAGAACTAAACAGGTCCAGAGGGTCAGCGCCTGTTATCAGGACAGGAATCATCTACAGGATAGTACTGTAATTTTTACTGCTTATATATTTTTTGCCATAGTTTCATTTGGTTTTACGCGATTTCATGTTTTATTTGTTTGTGTGTACGTGTGTGTGTGTGTGTGTGTGTGTGTGTGTGTGTGTGTGTGTGAGAGAGAGAGAGAGAGAGAGAGAGAGAGAGAGAGCGTGCGCGCGGGAGAGGGCTTATATTGTGATTTATTCAAGGTTACTAAAGACTGGCTTACTACTACTAATAAAATATTTCAATGTAACCCATGGGTCTCAATCACAAAATCAGCCAACGCTGTAAACAGATGACAAGACAAATTATATAGGCTACTCTGAAACGTTAATTTGAACATTAAAAAAAAAAAAAAAAAATATATATATATATATATATATATATATATATATATATAACGGGGCTTCTCAGTCTTTCGTTAATTTTACTACTGACTGAAAACCAATGCGGCTTATTAAAGATGCACTGTTTTATTGGACATGGCTGTTTTGTAATGTTCCGCGATATAAACACTGTCTACGGTTCGAATATACTGTGAACGTCTCAAAGTCACGTCTCTAGATCCTTCTGCAGTAATGTTATCGTGGTGTTAATTATTAACGTATCGATGTATTTCACTTGCAGACAAAATAGTCTAGTAATGAAAGTAATGAATTCGTCACTACTCTTCTCTTACGCAACACGGCTAAAAAGATAATAAAAATGACACCAATCCTGCCATGATGCTACCCTGTCCATACACAACACTGGCTGGGGAGATGAACTCAGACTTTCCAAAACTTACTATTATTTCATGAGATGAAATTAAGCTAGGATGAAGAGGACAGAAGTGAACTCCCCTCTGTGTAATATCTAAGTAGAGTGTAACTGGGGCAGCCACAAAATGCCCCCCGTGTAACTCTGATTAGGAAAAGCTCACAGACACCAAACCTGCAGCACTTCGGTGTAATTTTTATTATCTTTTTAGCCGTGCTGCATGAGAGAAGAGTAGTGACAAATTCGTTACTTTTAATAACTTGATGTTTGATTGAATATTATATAATTTCCAAGTTTGATAGTGTCGATTTTAGAGTGCATTATACGATGCGAAAAGGAAGTAAATAAACACGTAGCAATGCAAAGAGGACAGAGCTGCGAAATATTTAAGCAATATAAATTCAACAAAGTGTGATCATAATGGTTGTTGTTGCTGCTGTTTATGTAATTGGTTCCACCGTGTTACTGAACGCAACTGTGTTCACAAAACCGAGCGGAGGGAAAGAAAAACACTCGCTAACGCGTTTGAATGAAAAGGGGCGGCGGCTTTTCTTTGAAGATAGCGATTGCGTAATGGGCGGCAATCCGTGGCAGGGGGGTATAACACACCTCTGAACGTCTTTTGTCTTGTAAATGATTATCTTCGTTCACCTTCCAATCCCCCACAGCGCACACACTCTCTACACTGTTGCTATGTCTGTTGGGGCACTTGGTTATACACAGCACCTTAATGTATGAAACACTTACTTCCTGGTTTGTTTAATTTTAAATATTGCTTATTACCTTTTCCCGCAAAATAAACATTAAACATAAACAACATGTTATCATTGTGTAAATTAACATATTGGTGTCTTTTAATTAAGGACAAAAACAGACCCTGCGCTTGTGTTTAGGACTGATGCTGAACAGCTGTGTTCATAGGTTTAATCAACGATTTACAAGACAACAGTTAAAGCGGTTGTGGATGAGAGGTGTGTGTGTGTGCGCGCGCGCTCCTGCATTTCTCCGTTGGTTTAACACAAACATTTTGCGCACAGACAAGTAAGTCTGAAGTACCCCTCCCCCCGCCAAACACACACACACAGAGCAATTAGCACCATGTCATAGTCAGTATTCTCCACTGAGGTTTCTTACCTTCCAAGTTTGTCTTTGCTCTTTTAATGGATTCTTAAAACCCCCCAAAACATTATACTGAGAAAAAAATAATTATGGGTCACAATCACAAACACAAACTAGCACAGATACATATGATCAAGTGTTTAACTGTTGTTTTCATTCGTTTCTATAACCAGTAATAATAATAATAATTATTATTATTATCATTATTATTATCCCAACTCTTTGACTATTTAAAACAACGTCGGGTCCCATTTTTTGCACATTGAAGTTGTTGGTTTAAGTAAATGTATTTTTAAATACACAAACAATCCCCCAACAATTAAAACACGCACACATGACTTTAAAAATAAAATTTATTCTTTCAAAACTAGTCAAAAGTAAAAGTAAAAACAAATAATTTGTATAAAACAGGTGAAAACATGTTTAATTTTTGCTTAAAGGTCATTAAAATACCCGGATAACACCAGCTGCTTATCAGTCTCTATCTAGTTCTTTTATATTAAAATATCATTTTTTAAAAATATTAAAGAGGGAACTGTTTAATTCTTTATTTCCCCCCTAAAGTATCAGAGGTTTTGCAATTCTATGTTCAGAATATACAGTAGACCTGACCAAACATCATTCTAAAGCTGTTGCACTGTGACGTCATCCCTCCTACAGCTCCCTTTAACAGCTTGTTCAGGCTCCTCCAGTAGCTCCAAAAGGCCAACCGTCATCCGTCTGACCCCCCAATCCTCCAGGGCGGAGCTCTGCTTAAAGACAAAAGGAGAATTTAGTGAAGACAAAGATAAATAAACTTTACAGAATATCTAGTTGTAATAAATATAAAAGATATTAGTAAACCTACACCACAGAGTGTGTAAAATACTGTTTTGGGGAATTCTGGAATGTAAATAAACTGGGATAACTTTAACCATTGAACTTTGTTAGTGTTAACCCCGGTTTGTCTGTATTATCGTCTGCATTAAATTAAAATGCGCTTTTCATACAAATAAGTTAGGCGATATAACACTCGTATATATTAGTTCATCTCTGAAGCCAAACTATAACTACCCGAGTACAGAAGCCCCCCTCACCTCCTCCCACACACACCTCCCCCCACACAAACCCCCCCACTCCTTAACTGATAAACACTTCAGAGTTTTATCCAGTTCGGTAACTAAGCGCTCGCGCTACCGCGCAAAGTCACGGCCAAATTGAGAAAAATATAAACCCGGTTATGAGCGTTTAGCTCGCGAGCTCCTGTACATCTATCCTCAGCTCGTGTTCCTCATGAACTGCATCACATTATATTCACAGATATAACCTGCAGATTAACTCTTACCCAAAGAATAAATAAACGCTGAATTTATCCAGACATGCGGTCAGACTCTAAAGACATTTTTATAGAGCACAAACACTCTTCATCCGGTAGTGCAGCTTTTGTAATAGGGACATTAATAGTATTTTCGAAGCTTTAGTGTCTTTTTTAGTTAAAGAGGAGTGACATTGTGAGTTTGTGACACTGACAGTAAGCTGTAACTCCAGACTTGGTAAACAGATCATTAAGTTATCTAAAGTTACATCTGACCGCTGCTGGTGCTGCCAGTGATTTTCAAAACGGCCGGTAAAAAAACTAAACTGGAAAATAAACTGTAAACTAATCCCAAACAAATTTTATAAATAAAACACCACTTACCGCGAAATAGTCCATTAAGCCGCCATCTTCATCTCTAGTGCAGTTTGGCAGCGTCAGTTCGGTGGGGGTGGGTTGTTAAAATCACGTGATTGCAACTCAGCGCAACTAAATTGCTGGCTTGTGTTAACGGGTCCTTAAGAACGAAGCGCCATCTAGTGGTGGAACCAGGTAAATGCATAAATAGGGCTTGAATGGGCGTGTTTACTGTGAAATCTTGACACGCCTTTCTCGAAGTAAAAGGAGGGGGGACTACGGCGTGCATAAGGCAGCCGTACGCCATTCGTACGCCATTCACACTTCCGCGGCTATTTGGCGTGGCTCCATCTGTAAACTGTAAAATTTTGAAAATAAGACTCTTAGCCTCTTGTCTTACTTCCTGACAATGTTTTTCAATCAGGTCTGCTCATATTACTGGAAGGTGTCATTAATTCTAGAGTTGATGCACTTGATACAACCCAAAATACATTGTTTGTTTGTTTTTCTCCTTATCTTGTAAAAGCCTATAAACCAGCAGTGGCGCACTGTGATCTCAGCAACAGTAATGTTCTGGTGAAAGCTGATGGTTCTTGTGTTCTGTGTGACTTTCTATGCTCCACGGTGCTAGAGTGCAAAGCCTTGCGGGGTTATACTAGCATAGTAGAGGTTTGTTTCATTTATTCATTATCTAACCCTTGTTTTTTGTTTTTCTGATATGTTAAACACAATTCGGATAATTATTGTATGAAATGTGATCAGGGGGTTGCATAGAGTAGCCACTTACTGTAAATATGTTTACTAGTAACCATGCGGTAAAGAAATGAATTGAGATGTTAAAGAAGAATCAAGAATTATCAAATTCTGGCCACAGGGCCGTCAACACAAATGGTCCATCTGAAATTGTGTATTACGAAACACAGATTTTTTTGATGCACTGAAATGGGATGATAACGAGGGTTATGCGCGGACCACTGAGCTTCTACGGAACGCAGTAAAGGCCAAAAAGGACTGTTAGCGTTTTTTAATCCCCTGACGAACTCTAGCCATCAGGATGTGTTTCCCTTGCTATCTTGGACATATTTAGAAAGATGAACCTCGTCTGAGTCACTTGTAGGCTGTAAACATGTCAGTACATGCGTTGTATTGTTTATATTTAATTACTGGTATACACTACCCATGATTTATTTATGCTATTTTATCAAGGGATTTTTTTAAAATACAGTATATATTTAATATAAAGAAATGGACCACTACGAGTGCTGATTTCTTTCATATACAGTTTGGGTTTAATTAAATAATGTGACCTAGTGAATTGACATCACATGGATAAAAAGGCTAATTATCTCGCATAATAATAATAATAATAATAATAATAATAATAATTATTATTATTATTATTATTATTATATGAAATATTTTATTAATAATAATAATAATTTATATATAATAATAATTATTATTATTATTACTATTATTATTATTATTATTATTATTAATAATGTCTTGAGACTGTATCTGACGGGTCTCTATTTTGGCATTATGGTTTTGCTGTAAAGGCATATTTGATATGAAATATCAGACAAAATACTGACATGTTTACAGCCTACAAGTGACTCAGCCGAGGTTCATCATTCTAAATATGTCCAAGATAACAAGGGAAACACATCCTGTTGGCTAGAGTTCGTCAGGGATTAAAGAACACTAACTGTCCTTTTTATTCTTTACCGCACTCCGTAAAAACTTAGTGGTCCGCGCATAACCCTCCGCGGGCGAGCCTTCTCCTAAATGCGCGTTCTGATGGGGGAACCAACTTCAACACAGCAATCCCTGAGCTGTTCCTGTTATGTGCTAAATGTTACAGATGGTTAACGAATTGTTGTATGTAGTTTATTGGAGCTCCTGAGTGCCATATAATGTATACTGCTGTATAATGTAGTGGTTTTATCATAGCTAGAGATCTTCTGAATAGTTAGTTATGTGCTTACACAATGTATGTAACAGTCAAGAAAAGGGGCTTTTGTTCAGGTTCTATCTATTCTATTATAAAGTCATTAAATACATGTTTATACTCCTTATAATATGTATGATTGTGTGTTTTTCTTCTTACAGTGAACTGTGTGTAAATCATCAACTGCCTGTGTATCAGCTGATTTCTACACCAGCTTTACATCCTGAGCAGAAGGTGAGTGCTCAGAAGTATTTACCTCTCTTTTCAAGAACACCACTAAGCACATCTTAATCAGGGGACAGGGACACATTTCTCCTTATGGACATAATGTGTGTGTTAATGAATGGTGGAGATGGGGCCAAATTTTGCAGCAATCCTTAATAGCAAAACCAAATAATTTTGCTATTTATAATAAAATAAACAGTATTACTAAAAGCTTGCATTCTATGAAATTTTGTGTGCGTGCCTGCCTGCGTGTGTCAAACTGATGTCATATGATGTCAAACATCATGAAGTGATATTAACTTGCTTATAAACCCATATGTGGATGTATATTACAGAGATGCCATGGAGCTGCATAGTAACACCATGAAGTCTTTTTACTAGACACTTATATTAACATGTCTTTATTTCTCCCCTGTTGTAGATTGTCGTGGAGAGGTCAGACCCTTGATGCTCTGCCTTCTTGCACCACCAATACATACATGTATTTTATTAATTTGTAAATAAAGTCTTTAATATAATTTATAGTTGAGTATTTATTTCTAGTTTGCTTATTATTTAGCAAAACATTTAAAGTGCATGTAAAGCATTGCTGCAAATGACACTGAATAGAATCAGATGTTACTCCACTTTGTGTGAGGGTACAGGCTTAAATACAGTATGTGATATTAGCATTAATAAGGTTTTTCTGCTAACTAAAGCATGCTGCCTTGGAGATATTAGTGACATCTCTGTTTCAGTTCGAACAACATATTCCATAATATTTATGAATACATTAATCCCATATGTTCAGCAGTTAAAACAGAGGTTCTTAAACATTTTACAGCAAAGGACTCCTTCAACTGTAAACCAACACCTCTGCATACATTTACTTATAGTGCATTTCCAAAAATTTATTTTTATGGTATTCAAAAAGTAAAGCTTTTTGTTTTCATTTAAATGATTACTGCTTACACCTCCATAAAAATCAAAAATCTAGTATGTCAAAATATTAAAATATATTCACTTCGATCATGGGGAAGACTGCTGACCTAACAAATTGTCCAGAAGATGATCATCTACACCTTCCAGAAGGAGTGTAAGCCCTCAAGGTCAAACTTTACCACCAACTATTTACTATAGTAGCAACTTATATCGATGTACTGTGAATGGAATGTTCAAGAATCAGAGTATCATAAATTGGCAAATAATTAAAATACACATGTAAACAATGAGTGTGACATTAGAAATACAGTTTATTTAAAAAAATTAGAATATCATGCAAGTGTTTAAAAAAAAGAAAACACACCCACAAGGGAAACGTCATACACTTAGAAAGAAAAAAAAAATCATAGACCACAAGGGGAAAATGATACATTCACAAGAGAAAAAAAAATCATACACTCACAAGGGAAAAATACTACGTAGACAAGGGGAAAAAAATATACTTGCATGGGAAAAGGCACACATTTACGACACATACGACTGCACGGCCACTAGCAGCTCCAACATCGTTGTGAAGTTTGCGGACGACACAACAGTGGTGGGTCTAATCACCAACAGTGATGAGACGGCATACAGGAAGGAGGTCAGTGCCCTGACACATTGGTGCCAGGGGAATCATCTCTCCCTCAATGTCGGAAAGACCAAAGAGTTGATAGTGGACTTCCGGAGGTGTAGGGGTGCACATTCCCCCATCATCATCAACGGCGCTGCTGTGGAGAGAGTGAGCAGCTTCCACTTCCTGGGTGTCCAAATAGCAGAGGATCTCACATGGTCAGTTCATACTGACAAAACAGTGAAGAAGGCGCAGCAGCGACTCTTCTTTCTCAGGAGACTAAAGAGATTTGGCATGAGCCCCCGCATACTTAGGTCCTTCTACCGCTGTGCCATCGAGAGCATCCTCACTGGATCCATCACGACCTGGTACGGCAACAGCATCGCCTACAACCGCAAAGCTCTGCAGAGAGTGGTGCGGTGTTCCGTGAGCTTCCCTCCCTCCAGGACATCTACAGGAAGCGGTGCCTGAGGAAAGCGAGGAGGATCATCAAAGACTCCAGTCACCCCAGTTACCCAAATAATTGCCTTTTTGCACAACATTCATTGCGGACATTCCTTATACATTTATACACAAGTAGACACACTCCCACAATCGTGTGTGTATGGGTATATACATGTATGCATATGTGTGTATGTGCATATGTAGATATATGTATATATATGTATGTATATATATATAGACGTGTATATGTGTGTATATTCTGTATGTGTATATATGTATACTTATACTCACCTTTTTTTATTGTTATTTTTTTAATAACACTTGCACAATATTTATACTACTGTATTATCCATATGTATATTTATTTTTATAATTGTCCACCACTATTGCTTGTGTAGCTTGCACATAAGAATTTCACTCACATGTACGGTACCAGTGTACCAGTAACGTGATGTGACAATAAAAGCGACTTGACTTGACTTGACTTTACAAGGGAAAAGTAATATACGTACACGGGAAAAAGCACACATTTACAAGAGAAAAATAATATACTTACACATGAAAAATAATATACTTACATGGGAAAAAGTACACATTTTCAAGGGAAAAGTAATATAAGTACACGGGAAAAAGCACACATTTACAAGAGAAAAAAAAATACTTACACAGGAAAAATAATATACATACACAGGAAATAGAACACATTTACTAGAGAAAAATAATATACTTACACGGGAAAAAGTAAACATTTTCAAGGGAAAAATATTACACCACAAGGGGGAAAAAAACATGCTCCAGAAGGGCAAAGCATCTCCCTGGAGCATGTGTGCGAGAACTAACTTTCTCGTTTAAGTTGCAAGCTAAACGCTAAAGCTAATGCGCAAGGCACTATGGGATTTTGAGGCCAACACGGACAAAATGAACACTTGGAAGCCAGGGTTATGTGCAAAATTTTTTATATTGCTTATTTTCTAATTAAATTCGTTGAGTGTAATTTGTGATTTGTAAATCATAAACCTACGAATTTATGTCCTAATATAATATTTGATAGAGTTTATGTACGGGGACAATCCGGGGGCGGGGGCCATTTTAGCGCGTAACACCGGTAAGGTTTCGTCTTTAGTTACCTTCTGCCCTTATTCCCATAGTCCTTTGCGTATTAGCATTTAGCTTGCAAAATACGGGAGAAAGACAGTTCTCACACGGGAAAAAGCAGTTGCGCACAAACGGGAAAAAGCACACATTTTCAAGGGGAAAAAACACATTTATAAGGGAAAAAACATACACATATACGGGTAAGATGATTTGCCCTTCTGGGCCACCGTAAGTCGAGGCCAGAACCGTCTTCTAGGTAGAGAAAATCATCCCCAGACACGAGACGCATCCCAAAGAGACACACGGGGCATCCATGTGACGAGATCTCCAACCAGAAGCGGGGCACCAGGATGGGTCAGACAGGTCCGGAGGGCAGAGGGAGTCTGGATCACTGGCAGCTCAGGAACGACATGTGTAGCTCGACAGAGAGAGAGAAGGAGAGAGAGGAGGAGAGAAAGAGCAGGAGAGAGAGAAGAAGAGGAGAGATAACAGTTAGGTCTGGTCACAGTCACACAATGTATAATGTGAATGTATATTAACTGTAGAGTGCAAGCAGAGACTCCAGCAGGACTAACTATGACATCATCACTAAAAGGGAGAGCCAGAAGAAAACACAGACATGAGGGGGAACTGAGATGTAAAGCAACCAATCACCTCACCGTCAGCAAACCCGAGTTATCAATGAGAGTGAGGAAGACAGCATCCAAACATACCAGTTCACCATAATACTCTACGTCCATGAGTCCCCCAGATCTGCTCCTTTACCTAAGGCTAATCTATTTATAAAAATGCTTGATTAAATAAATAGGTTTTTAGCCTGGACTTAAACACTGAGACTGTGTCTGAGTCCCGAACACTATTTGGAAGACTATTCCATAATTTTGGGGCTTTGTAAGAAAAAGCTCTGCCCCCTGCTGTAGTTTTAATAATACGCGGTACTGACAAGCAGCCTGCATCCTTTGATCGAAGTAGGCGTGGCAGATCGTAAGACACTAGCAGTTCGCTCAGGTACTGCGGCGCGAGACCATTTAATGCTTTATATGTCAAGAGTAGTATTTTAAAATCAATGCGAAATTTCACAGGGAGCCAATGCAGTGAAGACTACTGCTCTGGGAGCTGCTGATGCGGTATTCTGACCTCTGCAATGGTATAGGTTTATGTTTTTTTTTTAAATAGATGCTTGTAAAAAAAAATAATCTTTATCCTTAAAAAAAACATTACGCATTTGGATTTAAGAACAATCTTCATTTCATTCTAGTAAAATTAAGGAAGCCTGAATATAATTCCAACTGGTAAGTTCATGCAGCCTAAATAATAATTCTTTGATGTACCCTCTCGATATGGCTAAAAGTAATAAATAAAACAAATATTTACATTTCAGGTAGGTGTCTCAATGTCACTGGTTATGTTATTGATAATTTCTAGATTTTCCAGTTCCAGAACATATGTTGCCCTATGAGACGGAACTGGGACACAATCCTTCCCTTGAACACCTACGCATGTTGGTATTGGAGAAAAGATCCAACAGTGGGCATTCATGGACACTATGGACACATTCATGCACAATTTTTGCATTCATACATTCATGGACACTATGGACACATTCATGCACAATTTTTGCACTATATACTTATACTTTCATTATGGACCACTGCACAAATCACTTTAATAATAAGACACTTTAAGAAGACAGTCACTTTATGCATATTTGCACACCTCAGCCATTTTTTTACATTACTTATGGACAACTTTCTATTTTCTTCTTTCATATTTATATATTATATATTTTTTTGTTCTTATTTGTACAGTATATTTTTATTCATATTTTATCTTAGGTAGCACAGTATATTTTTACTTTTACTAGTTGATTTCATTTTCCTGCAACATTTCTTTTACTGCAATATGTCTTTATTTTTACTTGTACAGTATATTTTACCAGTTACCTTTATTTTCTACCGTATTACCGTTTATTTATATTTATTCTTATGTTTAAGTTTTTTTATTTTAAGGTCACTGTAGTCGGAAAAGCATTTTACTGCATATCGTACTGTGTATGACCGTGTACATGACAAATAAAATTTGAATTTGAATTTGAAAAATTTGAGATTGCGTCGAACTATACCTCGTTCATGGGCCAGGGTCTCTCAGGTACGTCCTCTGTGGTTGCCATAGTTTTCCTGAACACTTTTCCTGACCCTGCCTTTAAACATAAGTGCCTACTTTTAAGCCTAAAAAAACATTTAGTATTTTGGTCCATCCACATGCCATCCGTAACATCGGGCGATGAATACTTCCCACCCTGAAGATATTTCCATAGTTTCTGTGGCAGTTACTTAAGAGATCAGGTTGCCAGCTTGACGCCCGATTGTCATTCACACATTATGGGCAATTTTTTTGGGAACCTGTGGAAGGAAACCAGATCACCAGGAGGAAACCCATCAAGTGCAAACTCCATGCACACAGAGCCTGGAATTGTACCCCAACCCTAGAGGTGCCACCATAGTGCCACCTAAAAACACCTACAGTATGGGATTAAAAAACAGATTACTCTTGTGACAATGTTAAAAATATCATACATTTTTTTCACTAATAGTTTTATAATGAGTCTAATTGACTTTATTTTCAGGGACAGCTTCTTCACAAGCTCCTTGAAGATTGCTGGGATCACGATGAGGATGCAAGACTCACAGCAGAGTGTGTGGCCAACAGGCTAGTGTCTTTACCTCCCCAATGCTGCTTTCTAATGAATGAAGTCGGAGTGTAAATTTAATGTTTTACACATTACTTATAATAATAATAATTAGGCTTATTATATACTATATACTTATACGAGTAATACTTGTTGTACTTTTACAAGCGGTAGTTAAAGAACGGTGCAGAGAAGATAAATGAAAGATTGAAATTTAATTTCATGTTAGTGAGAAATCCAAAGTAAATGTAGCACAGACATTTATTTATGTACATTTAGAGGCATCAGATGTTAGTTTTAGACTGCATGTTTAAGACTCCTGCTGCCTAAGATGAGATTTAATTAATTAAGGTCCCTGGGCCTTAGGGTGGCGTAATCGGATTTTTTTTTTTTTTGTAAACCTTCAATGCCTCAGCGCTCCGTTCACATCTTGTTCAATGCTGTTGTCTTGTTCTATGATTGTTCTATGTGCTCTCACAAAATGAAAAAAATAATCTTAGACCTTGTAAATCTTATGCTGGCTGTCAAACCAAAAAAATTCTTTGAGATGAAATTGACTATTTCTGCAAAGAAAACAAGCACTAATTGATACTCCATTCCCATTTTATAAAAAAAATTACAAAGCCTTTTATTTTTGGTGATGTTACAAGCAGAAATGAATATTCTTTTTCTTTTTCTTCTTCTATTTTTAAACAGACTCCCTATTGTGGTTTAAGGAAACTTGCATTCAACCTTTTTTTTACTCATTTGTAGAATTGTGACTCCCAGTTATAGCTCTGTAGCTGTCTTTTTTTTTCTTTTTACAATGATGAAAGTTACTTTTTTGTACATCCATATGCACTAACTTTAAAGTGCAATTTTTTGTTTGAGAATGTAAAAATTAAATCCAATCTTGTGTCCAAACTTTTGACTTTTACTATATACACAATCTTATTAATATGCAATGGAGAACCCATACGTACCAGCAGAAAAAAATCACTGTGTAGCTCCAGATACACAGTGGTGTATCTAAAATGTCTTATAAAGTTTCACGCAGTCACACAATGACTAAAAGTGAAACATTGGGGCTATGACAAAACATAAAAACAACACAAGGTTAAAAACAACAATTCAAGTAGTGTATATCACAGTTACCTAATAAAAGGCAATAAAAAAAAACACTGTGAGAGCAAATGGTGGGCTTGTAGGCTTGTAGGTTGTACCTTTAAGCACTTTATTGTTATAGCAGCCAGTACTTTGGGGAGTGCAACCGCTGGTATAATGGTGCATCAGTA
The DNA here is from genome assembly GCF_024256425.1 of Clarias gariepinus. Lineage (NCBI taxonomy): Eukaryota > Metazoa > Chordata > Actinopteri > Siluriformes > Clariidae > Clarias > Clarias gariepinus. The sequence continues at coordinate 73,428 of NC_071122.1, read as the reverse complement.
TATACTGCCTAAGGGCACTAATTGTTAACTGTTTCTTTACTTCAAAATCTGCATTCCCGTGGATAAGTTAGTTTGTCACAATAATACAAAATATTATTAAATATAATTATTGCAAACATTGCTGTGAAACATTAAAGCTCCAATGGATGTTAACTTAAAAACACTGACAGATAACACATACAAAAACAATATCTCTCATTCCAAAATACTGACCTAGGGTCTACCGATCAGCCATAACATTAACACTAATTATTAATTATATACCAGTAAACTGTCAATTAAATTTTATTTTATTTGTGTCATGACACCCTCCTCTTGTCTTACACAGTAAGCCTTCCTTCTCTCTAATTGGAGAGGGCGGAGGACGTGTGGGACGCGGTCACACACACACACACTAACGGAAAGCCTCATCAGGAAAATTAACAAGAAACATCTGACACTCCAGCGTGCACACACTAATAGAATCACTGCTGTAAAGTAAAAATAAACAAATTAACCCGCACTTTACTTTTGTAAATAATCATGACAGAGCAGTGTTTCCATTAGTGTGTGTGTGTGTGTGTGTGTGTGTGTGTGTGTGTAAAGACAAGAGGAGAAGGGAAGAGGCACACTGTCCAATGATGCGCGCGCACAGACACACTAACGGAATCAGTGCAGGCTAATACAGAGAGGGAAAATAGATCTTTAACCTCTTTACTGTGACTTTCTTTTGCTTTACACTCGTGCACACACGTTATAATAACCAGTACACACACTGTACATGCATGCATACAAACACAAAATAAAAGACGGTTTAAACGCAAAAACAGATGGGGCTCTGGAAACTAAAACAAAAACAATTTCACGCCCTTAAACAAGGGTTTAGATGAGAGTGAGCGAGAGAGAGAGAGAGAGAGAGAGAGTTTTGTGTTTTAACATAATTACCTCAAACCGAGAGTACATGCTTAACTAATGCGTGTCGCGCTCTCTCCCTCTTTCTCTCTCTCGTTCACTAGTGTCTAGAAAGACACAGGCTAGGTCTTTGCCTCTGTCTTGCACTCTATGCACACTTTGTCTGTCTGTCTGTCTGTCTTTCTTTCTTCCTTTCTTTTATTTGGCCCTGATACCTTACGGGGGCTACCTAAATAATAACACGAAGTGCGGAGGTATTAGGACATTTAAAATAAACACACCGCCAGGTGTGGCGTGTCCAGGAAGATCGCCTTGCAGCAGCATCGCTTGGCAACCGCGTGTCTATGTGACCCCGCCCATTCTAACCAGTGCAGAGTATTTATGCACGATTTACCCGCATCGTTACTGTATAGCGCTTTTAACAATGGTCATTGTCGCAAAGCAGCTTTACAAAATAAAAAAAAAATAAAAACATGGAAATGTGTATGAAATGTGAAACGTGTATGAATCAAAATGATTAGACTGTCGCTGATCAGTAAGCCAAGGGTGGCGGTGGCATGAAAAAACTCCCTGTGATGGAAGAAACCTTAAAAGGAACCAGAATCAACAGGGAACCCATTCTCATTTGGGTGAAACAAATAGCAGAAATTTTTGCTGCAGTCATACTGAGTGTTAGGCAGCTGGAAGTTTATGGACTCTTGGATAAAGTTCAGATTATGTCTTTTACAGATGTGGTTATTCAAGTTCATTATTTTCTGTAATGTACTGATAAACATTAGACTTTCATATATTTTAGATTCATTACACACAACTGAAGTAGTTCAAGCTTTTTAATTGTTTTAATATTGATGATTTTGGCATACAGCTCATGAAAACCCAAAACTCCTATCTCAAAAAATTAGCATATTTCATCCGACCAATAAAAGAAACGTGTTTTTAATACAAAAAAAGTCAACCTTCAAATAATTATGTTCAGTTATGCACTCAATACTTGGTCTGGAATCCTTTTGCAGAAATGACTGCTTCAATGCGGCGTGGCATGGAGGCAATCAGCCTGTGGCACTGCTGAGGTGTTATGGAGGCCCAGGATGCTTCGATAGCGGCCTTAAGCTCATCCAGAGTGTTGGGTCTTGTGTCTCTCAACTTTCTCTTTACAATATCCCACAGATTCTCTATGGAGTTCAGGTCAGGAGAGTTGGCAGGCCAATTGAGCACAGTAATACCATGGTCAGTAAACCATTTACCAGTGGTTTTGGCACTGTGAGCAGGTGCCAGGTCGTGCTGAAAAATGAAATCTTCATCTCCATAAAGCTTTTCAGCAGATGAAAGCATGAAGTGCTCCAAAATCTCCTGATAGCTAGCTGCATTGACCCTGCCCTTGATAAAACACAGTGGACCAACACCAGCAGCTGACATGGCACCCCAGACCATCACTGACTGTGGGTACTTGACACTGGACTTCAGGCATTTTGGCATTTCCCTCTCCCCAGTCTTCCTCCAGACTCTGGCACCTTGATTTCCGAATGACATGCAAAATTTGCTTTCATCCTGAAAAAAGTACTTTGGACCACTGAGCAACAGCTGCTTCTCTGTAGCCCAGGTCAGGTGCTTCTGCCGCTGTTTCTGGTTCAAAAGTGGCTTGACCTGGGGAATGCGGCACCTAGCCCATTTCCTGCACACGGCTGTACACGGTGGCTCTGGATGTTTTTTTTTGTTTGTTTTTTTTCCCGGCCTGTCAGTATCACAGATAACACATAATAGAGTGTATGCGTAGCTGTGCTATCATCATTCACAGCCATTTTTTAAATTTATTTATTTATTCCATTAATTAACAGTTTTTTTTTTTTTTTTTGTTTGTTTGTTTCCCATATTATGACAGACAAGACCGGGGGACCAAAAAAAAAAGAGAGAGTAAAAAAAAATAATAATAAATAATAATAAAAATAATAATAATAATAATAAATAATAATAATAAATAAATAAACAAACATTTAAGGAAGAAAAAAGGAAAGGAAAAAAAGGGGGTGGGGTGGGGGGGGGGGAGAATATAGTCAGAATCTGCTACCATACCTGCTGAGGAAAAAGAGAGAAAACAACAGAAGACACAACAGCAGAGAAATTGCAGCCACAACCCACATCTGTATGATTCGCAGTAAATCATAAATCCTAAAACCTGTTGAGCAGCGCACAAAATAAAATATTTTGAAATAAACATTTTGTTTTAAAGCAACAGCAAAGACAGTGTGTGTGTGAGCACCTGTTTGTACACCAGTGTGAACGTTTGTGTGCACACCTGTGTGTGAGTGCGCTTGTGTTCATAAGGTTCCTCCATGTAAATGTTTAATAGTATGTGTGGGAAACCACAGTCCCGTCCCGCAAGGCATGGAGCAGACACGGTGGAGACACGGGTCCCAGACATCCAGAGGCCCCCCCAAAGCACAGGAGTCCCAGGAGAACCACCGCAAAGACAGCCCCCCCCACCCCGAAAGGAGCAGCGGAGAGCCCAGAGGGGGGTCATCCAGCAGCCCCAGTGCAGACGTCCCAGGGGGCCGTGGCGACAGGACCGCAGGCTCCGCCGGCGGTCGTCCACTCCGAGGCAGTCCGGTCCCTGGGTCCAGAGATCCCAGGGCGCCTCCACCCCCCAGCCGGTGCCCAGCCAAGCCAGGAGAGCCAGATCCCGCCCAGCGACCGCCGCAAGTGAGCCAGCGCTCACCCGAGCGCCCCGCCCTGGAGCGAGAAACCACCAACCCACCAGCGGCCGGGGGCACTCCACAGCTGGGTGTGGTGGCAGGGCAGGAGGGGCCTGGGATGTTGAGAGAGGTGGAGTCTAGGACCTAACCTGACACCTAAACGTAGACAGCCAGGCACACATATACACAAACATACATTCCCACCCTCATACACACAAACAAATATTCACACACTCACACATGTAGACACACAAAAATAGACACAGTATACACACTCACACTCTGGCTCTGGATGTTTCTACTCCAGACTTAGTCCACTGCTTCCGCAGGTCCCCCAAGGTCTGGAATCGGTCCTTCTCCACAATCTTCCTCAGGGTCCAGTCACCTCTTCTCGTTGTGCAGCGTTTTCTGCCACACTTTTTCCTTCCCACAGACTTCCCATTGAGGTGCCTTGTTACAGCACTCTGGGAACAGCCTATTCATTCAGAAATTTCTTTCTGTGTCTTACCCTCTTGCTTGAGGGTGTCAATGATGGCCTTTTGGACAGCAGTCAGGTCGGCAGTCTTAACCATGAGCGGTGTTTGAGTAATGAACCAGGCTGGGAGTTTTTAAAAGCCTCAGGAATCTTTTGCAGGTGTTTAGAGTTAATTAGTTGATTCAGATGATTAGGTTAATAGCTCGTTTAGAGAACCTTTTTTAGTATGATATGCTAATTTTTTGAGATAGGAATTTTGGGTTTTCTGTATGCCAAAATCATCAATATTAAAATAATTAAAAGGCTTGAACTACTTCAGTTGTGTGTACATTACAGAAAATAATGAACTTTATTACAATATGGTAATTTTTTGAGAAGGACCTGTATATAGAATCCAAGATGGCGCCGGTGAGGTCGGCTGCCGTCACGACTGCTCCGACCAGATTTTCTTTGTTTTTGTTCTTTAAGTTAGTTTTTACCGTTTTAAAACCAGTCAAATTACCACCATGGAGTACATTAGTTATGATAGAGACACTCTTGTTTCTATTGGTATACAATGTACTCACAATTCGACGTTTTTAACTCCGGATCCGAGCTGGCCGAGTGAGATCCTGAGGGAAAACAAAGGACGCGACGCGAAGCGGCGGCCCCGAGGGAAACGAGCCGGCGTCAGGAACAGGCTGAGAGCCCGTGCACACCGCACACCTCTGCCTAGCATCCTGCTCGCCAACGTCCAGTCACTGGAAAACAAGCTCGATGACCTCAGGGCCAGGATAAAGTTCCAGAGAGACATTCGGGACTGCAATCTCCTCTGCTTCACCGAGACATGGCTGAACCCAGCGGTGCCGGACCACGCCATCCAGCCGGCCGAGTTCTTCTCGGTTCACCGCATGGACAGGACGCGAGACTCGGGGAAGTCAAGGGGAGGCGGCGTGTGTTTAATGGTGAACAGCAGCTGGTGCAACAGCGCGAGCGTTGTTCCTCTCACACGCTCCTGCACACCAAATCTGGAACTACTGTCCATCATGTGTCGTCCCTTTTACCTTCCTCGGGAGTTCACATCGGTCATAATCAGCGCCGTTTATATTCCACCACAAGCGGACACGGACACTGCTTTATGCGAGCTGCATGAGGCACTCACACAACAACAAACACAACACCGGGACGCTGCGCTTATTGTGGCGGGGGACTTTAACAGTGCCAACCTCAAACGTGCAGCGCCAAACTTTTATCAGCACATCACCTGCCCCACCAGGGGCGAAAGGACACTGGATCATTGCTACACCACAGTCAAGGACGGTTACAAGGCACAATCTCGCCCTCCGTTTGGTAAATCCGACCACGCCGCCATCTTCCTCATGCCAAAATACAAACAAAGGCTGAAACAGGAAGTTCCGGTTCAGAGGGAGGTCGCGCGCTGGACGGACCAATCAGTGGCCGCGTTACAGGACGCACTCGATGACGCAGACTGGGACATGTTCAGAAACAGCTCCGATGGTGACGTCAGCGTGTTTAAGGAAGCGGTTGTGGGATTCATCGGGAAACTAGCGGATGATACCGTGGAGAAAAAGACTATTAGAACGTTTCCCAACCAGAAGCCATGGGTGGATAAAACCATCCGCGACGCTCTGAAATCTCGCACCGCTGCCTACAACACGGGACTCGCGTCGGGGGACATGGAAACGTACAAGGCTGCGTCATACAGCGTCCGGAAGGCGGTGAAAGAGGCGAAGCAGCGCTACGGGAGGAAACTAGAGTCACAACTCCAACAAAGTGACTCTAGAAGCCTGTGGCAGGGATTAAGGACAATAACGGATTATAAAGCACCAACATCCGGTATGATAAACGCAGCATGACTCTGGCAGATGAGCTGAACACTTTCTATGCTCGCTTCGAGGCTGCAGCTAAAGACGCTAGCGATGCTAATGCTAGCGGCGCTAATGGCTGCAGACAGGAAGTCACTGCCAGCACCGGAAGCGTGTTCATCATCACCGAGCACGACGTGAGGAGAGCCTTCAAGAGAGTGAACACCAGGAAAGCAGCAGGACCAGACGGCATCTCAGGCCGTATTCTCAAAGCCTGCGCAGACCAGCTAGCACCTGTGTTCACTGAGATATTCAACATCTCTTTATCTCAGTCGGTGATCCCCACATGCTTCAAAGAGTCCATTATTGTTCCTGTCCCAAAGAAACCTCATCCTGCTTCCCTCAATGATTATCGCCCTGTAGCCCTCACTTCAGTAGTGATGAAGTGCTTTGAACGCCTGGTCAGAGACTTCATAATTTCTTCACTACCAGACACACTGGACCCACTACAGTTTGCATACCATCCAAACCGTTCCACGGACGATGCAATCTCACATCTCCTCCATACATCTCTCACTCACCTGGACACTCGGAGGGGGAATTATGTGAAAATGCTCTTCATCGACTACAGCTCTGCATTTAATACCATAATTCCCTCCACACTCACCACCAAGCTGGAGCACCTGGGACTCAGCTCATCCATGTGTCAGTGGATCTCCAATTTTCTGACTGGCAGACCACAGGCAGTAAGGATGGGCGGCCATGTCTCAGCCTCCATCACTCTCAGTACTGGAGCCCCCAAGGGTTGTGTTCTGAGCCCCCTGCTGTACTCTCTGTACACCTCTGACTGCGTGACCACTACCAACTCCACCACCGTCATCAAGTTTGCTGACGACACTGTTGTGGTGGGCCTGATCACCAACAACGATGAGACGGCCTACCTGGAGGAGGTTGGAAATCTGGAGAACTGGTGCCAGAGAAACAATCTCCTCCTGAACGTCAGCAAGACAAAGGAGCTGATAGTGGACTTCAGTACAAAGCAGGTGAGGAACTACCAGACTCCCATCATCAACAGGAGCCCAGTGGAGAGAGTGGACAGCTTCAGATACCTCGGTGTTCACATCACGCAGGACCTGACATGGTCCTGTCACATCAACACCGTGGTAAAAAAGGCCCGGCAGTGTCTGTACCACCTCAGACGCTTGAGAGACTTTAGACTGCCCTCCAAGGTGCTCAGGAATTTCTACCCCTGCACCATAGAGAGCATCCTGACGGGAAACATCACGACCTGGTTCGGGAACAGCACCATGCAGGACAGACGAGCTCTACAGAGGGTGGTGCGATCAGCTGAGCGCATCATCCGCATCGAGCTCCCTGACCTGCACTCAATCTACACCAAGCGGTGCTGGACCAAGGCCAGGAAGGTCGTGAAGGACCTCAGCCATCCCAACAATGGACTGTTTACTCTGTTGCGGTCTGGGAAGCGATTCTGCTCCCTGAGGGCCAACACAGAGAGACTGAGGAGGAGCTTCTTCCCGCAGGCGATAAGGTCTCTCAACCACACCACTAGGCAAAACTAACACAATATTTTCACAATTCTCACAATCAATCAATCAATCTTTATACATCCATGGACACTATGGACAACTCCACGCACATCACATCTACACTCCATGCACACTCCATGTTTACGTTTACATTCTGGACCATTGCACAAAGTCACTTTAATAACCATTGCACAAAGTCACTTTTTCTATGCATACTTGCACACCATTATAGTTCTATGTGTACAGTATATTTCTATTCTATTTTTTATTTTCAGGTTCTTATGTGTACAGTATATTTCCATATTTCTATTTTCAGGTTCTATTTTTTCTAGTTAAATTTTTATTTAAATTTTCTATCATATTTCCTCCATTGATATTTATTACTTATAAGTTTTAATTCTCTTTTTAAGGTCACTGGCGGTCGTGTAAGCATTTCACTACATTTCGTACTGTGTATGACTGTGTATGTGACAAATAAAATTTGAATTTGATATAAAAGTGCATGATGCACTTAGCAAGATGGGAAGTTCTGGAAAAGAGAAAGACAAGTTTCCCTGGTATGACGCTTTAAATGGAATACTCAGGACAAAACCTATCGTTGAGCTGGTGGATGTTGTGGAGAATGACAGCTCAACTCTTTCGCCACTTGAACCCATCAACGCTGTGTCTGACCTGACAGACCAACGTGACACTGATGTAGATGGTAAGCAACCTATTTTTTTGCTGACACTGTATAAATGATGTTTAGACTAATGTACTGAAACAAAAACGAACAAATATATGTGTGTGTGTGTGTGTGTGTGTGTGTGTGCATGTACGTGTGCATGTGCATGCATGCATGAGTGTATGAGAGAGAGAGAGAATATGTTCATAATATGTGGGCAGATACATACATGCGCATGCACACAATGTTAGGCTAGCTTAAAAATGGGCCCAATCTATTCTTCTATGCTACTTCTTCTATTGTCCTCTTCCATTTCAAACAGTGGAAGATTCAGTTACCAACCTTGATGAGTCAAGTGAGTCTACCCAGAGCACTGAGAGTGGTGATCATGCAGAGACCCCTAAAGAGTTAAAATTACGTATTCCTGGAGTAGGGGCTCGAAAGCGAAAGGCAAAGTCGAGCAGAGTTGAAGATGACAACTTACGGCAATACATGATTGACAGCAGAAGGATGATGCAGGAAACACAAACTGCTGAGCAGAGGCGACTGGAAGAAAAGGCTGCTGCATTTGAAAGTATGATGAGGGCTCAGCGGGAGGCAGAAGATAGGAGATTTCAGGCTTTACAGGCACAGCAACAAGCCAGCAATCAGATTCTTATGCAACTAATGAGCACTGTGGTAAGTGTTGTTGCGCCAGGCCGTTCTCAATCAATGTCGACCTGGACCACACCTCCTCCCATTAGGGCCTGGTCAGTGCCACAGACATATCAACCACAGCCTGCTGCCCAGCCACATGGGGTTCCTCCACATCCCCAAGATGCCCAAAATCAACGTCCCAGCACTTCATCTATCCTACATGACATTAATCGCCAACAGGACTTTTACCATTTGTAGGCTGTTTATGTAGCATAAAGTAGGTCATATTATTTGCTTTCAGTTAAGACAAGAATGTTTATTCAGTGGAGAAATTTCTTTTGGTGTTTACAATGTTACCTCATTCTCCTTGGTTGCTAAAACACTCTTTTTGTCAGGGCTCCTCAATCGGCGCGTGTGTGGCATAATTGCTGGAGGCGAGCTGGCGGTTCAAATAAGGTTTTTATTATTAAAGCAACACATAAAACACATAAATAAACACCGACATAAACCATACAATCTGAACCAAAGCTAGACGCCTGACTGAGATTCAGTCAGGCTATTTATAATCCTTAATTTAATTACTTTCCCTCGGTTCAGGTGAATGTCTGCGTCACCTGACCGAGGTGCAGTCTGGGACTTGAAGTCCAACTAAACAAAACTACAAACATAAAACAACAAGAACCAGTCTTTGGGCGCTTTGGCGCCCTCTAGGGGTTAACCCTTACACTTTTGTGAGAATAGACTACTTACTGTTATACCGCACATGTTCTTGGGGTGCAATTACAATAAGGATATAGCTTTTTGAGGATTTTTTTGTGTTCATGTGTAAACAATAAGATGCCTCATTATTTAGGGCCTAAAACACTAAAGGGATACAACTCTTTTGTGAGTTTAAGCACGTTTAAACACCTTTGATTTTACTTCTTACTTGAGGTACCAACTGTTACAGCACATCATGTTCTTGAGGTGCAGTCAAGATCTTTTTGTTAACATGCCTAAACAATGTGATACCCCATTCTTATTAATGTGGTTGCAAAAATGCTCTTTTTGTGAGAAGTAGCACTATTTACCTTACTTTTTTCCTGAAAGTTGTATTCATGTACAAAAGCAACACATTTGGGAATAAACAATAAATTGCTTTAATTGTTATTTTCCTTTTGTCGAGTATCATTTACAAACATTCAAACAGGTTAGGTTTTTAGGCAAATCTAACCACTGTTTATAGACAAACATGGTTTCATTCAGCATTCAGAATATGGTGCATCTATTGAACATGCAAAATGAAGTTAAAATGAACAAAATATTAATGGTCATAAATAGCCCTTAATTCAAATAACATTTTAGAATTGGTGCTATATCAAAATCCCATTCAAACATACAAACAAACATAGTTAACGGAAAAGCCAGTGTTTTTTTAACGCATCTATAAATATACTGTTAAGTCTGTACCTCACACTGTATATGAGTAGCTGCATTTTTCTGCCAGTAGCTGCCATCTGTTCAACAGGAGTCTACTTACATTTTAGAAAAATAGCTAGATAGCGCATCTCTGATGTCTTTCGGCTGCTGTTGACCAGGAACCTGCTCCTGATGTCCCCCACTCTTGGCCTCCTCTACTTCAGTATCTTCCTTAAGATATTCCTCATTGTGGTACTCACAATAATTATGTAGCACACAGCAAGCAGACACTGTGCGACTTATAAAAGTTATATGGGTGTCATTTAATTTCAAATAGCAGCGCCAACGGCCTTTGAGACGGCCAAAGGCACGCTCAACTGTCATATGGGCTTGACCAAGTTTTGATTGAAATTTAGCTGCTGTGGTATTATTCCTCCACCTTCTGGGTAAGGTTTCATCAGCCACGGTAGTAAGGGATAGGCTGAATCTCCTAACAGAAGAAGAGGCACATCGACCCCCTAAAATGCTTCACTCCAGTGAGGTAAAAGAGTTCCTGCACTGGCTAGCTCATACAATGATGAGAGGGAGAAAACACGGGCATCATGTACCTTGTCTGTTCGCCCCACATTTATGTCCCAAAATCTCATCCTATGGTCTACCACACCCTGCAAAATAATGGAATAGCCCCCCTTTCTGTTGTAGTAATCAGATGAGTTTTTTGATGGAGCTCTAATCGTAATGTGCGTCCCATCAATGGCTTCTGCCACTTGAGGAAATCTCCACCGGTCACGAAAGCCCTGCACAATAAGGCGTAGCTCTGCTGCTGAGGGATGCTTGAGGTACATAGGCTCCCAAACTGAATTTATAGCGGTTACAACCTCTTGAGTGATGATGCAGCATGTTGATATATCCCAACAGCAAAGAGGTGAGAGATTGACCGAAACACCAGATTGGTGGCCAACCTCCAAATACAATTGGCGTTCACTGTTCTCTACGGGTATAGCCTGTCTAAATCTTGTGTTTTGGCGTTTTAGCCATGGCTGGAGAATGTCACAGAGATAATCAAAACTTGATCTGCACATCCGGAAGTTGGATAGCCATTCTTTGTCTGTCCAGGTGTTGTAAATGTGAGACCACCAGCAATCACTCCGTGCATATGCCCATATGCTCTTATAGAGCAGAAAAAAATTGGGGATCTGTTATGTTTTGATAATCATTAACTTTGATAACCATTTAAGTAAAAAGTCATAGACTACATTGACAAAGGAATCATTGGTACAGTTATGGACTTTATCTCGCCAAATATTACTTCTCAAAACATTGTTATAGTAGCCTAGGTAATCTCATGCCATGTCACTATGCAATTTGAAGAACTGTATAGATAATATAGACAATATCATGTTTGAATGTGTATCATTACAAGACTTGCCATTTGTATGACAATTTCATAGCAAGCCTATGCCTCTCTGCTTCACATTAAGGATGAAAAATGTGTGGCTGGGCTGTTTTGATAGGCCAACGGATTACCCGATGGATCTGCAGGAAGATCGCCGGCTAATAACAAAATGATCATTCAGGAGGAGGGCACGTCTCTTCCCCCTGAAGTGCGCGCAATGCGCCGTCGGCGAGATAAATAAACCAGAAAGCTGGTTTGGAGTCGCAGCCGCGAATCGTGTTCGAAATTAATTATCTGAAAATAATGATTTGCCATACAATGTAGTGCGTGAGGATCAGCACCATGAGCGCAAAGCAAAGCTGTTCCTCCATGATTATTGAAAATGGCGCGATTTTCTGAAAATAGTCTGTTCCCGGTGCCAATGGGCTTCGCGGCCTATTTTGGTTCATTTAGAACTGTGCATTGTACTACATTGTAACATTTTTTTGACTGGTGCAGACTAAAGCAATCGAACTATAGGTGTGAAAGCACCCTCAGTTACATTTGAACAGTTTAGCTATTACAGTGCCTTGGTGTTATTTATTTATTTATTTATTTTAATTGATTATATCAGAGTGCGAGTGTGTCAGCATGCTGAAAGCTGTGATTCTCATCGAGGCACCTCAATAAAAAGTAAAAAAAAATCTATAGTGTTTACAGATCTGTTGAGGGTAAGTGAAGATTATACACATTGTATGAGGAACTGATTATACTTAGTGTGTGTCTTTCTTACCTCTCTTATAGAGAGAAAAGGAGAAATAAATGAAAAAAGAATTATAAAAGCCACTTTATTTTTAACCATAAAATTAAGAAATTTAATGCATACTAAATAAATACATTAAGTATTATTAAATAAAGAAAGAAAGAAAGAAAGAAAGAATACATTAAATAATAAATAAATACATGAATGCATACATGTATCATATATATTACATTAATTATATTTATTTGTGCATTTAGATTAAACTTGCTGGAAAAAACATTGTAAATACTTAAGACCTGAATCTCCTTTGTCTTCTGGCTGTTCCCTTTCAGGGGTCGCCACAGCGAATCATCTGCCTCCATCTAACCCTATCCTCTGCATCCTCTTCTCTCACAAGGTATGTGTATCATTACTTAAGACCTGAATATAGATGGATTATCAGATCTAAAGTCGTGAGCGCTGGATTTTTTTTTTTTAAACTCTAAATTATAATAATAAAAAAGAATAAGATAACTAAATGCAATAAATCTATGTATTTAATCTAAACATAAGCTGCACAATTCCAGTATTTGCACTGATGTACATGCATTTGTATTAATTTATTTGGAATTCATATTTAAAATATTATTTAGGCTTTAAAAAAAAGGATCTATTTTGAAAAAGAAAATCCATAAATGTAATAAATAAAATTAAACAAAACAATCAAATACAATAAACAATTATTTGTTAAATTTAAGCTTAAAGAATTTCATTGATAAATATTTAATAATACATACACATTTAAATTAACATAATGAATAGATATATGAAATAAAAGTAAAATAAAAATCCGGTGTTCACAAATTCAGATCCGATAATCAAACTGTTTTCAGGTAAACACTATTTACAATGTTTCTCTAGCAGGTTTGATCTAAATACACAAACAAAGGTCAAAACTACTTACAAACAAATTAAAACAAAGTTAAAAACTACTTACAAACAAATCAAAACAAATAAATAAATAAATAAATAAAACACACCAAATAAATGATCAATTCAATTTCAATTCAATTCAATTTTATTTGTATAGCGCTTTTAGCAATTTTCATTGCCGCAAAGCAGCTTTACATAGTCAAAAGAATTATTTAGGTTTGTATGAAATGTGAATTTGTATGAATCAAAATGGTCAGTTTGTCCCTGGTGAGCAAGCCGAGGGCGACAGTGGCAAGGAAAAACTCCCTAAGATGGTAATAGGAAGAAACCTTGAGAGGAACCAGACTCAACAGGGAACCCATCCTTATTTGGGTGAAACAGAAAGCAGTAAATGATCTGCATTAATACAGTGTGTAGGGTGGGAGGCAGTTCAGCTATAATAGCTGATGTTAATTGATGTTAATATGGAGTCCAGGTAGTTATTGAAGACCCAGGTAGACTTGTAAGAAGTTCCAGTCATGAACTATCGAACTGTCAAGTCCCCAGAGAAACAGTTGCCAACACCAGTCAAGGCCAGAACCATTTTCTAGGTAGAGAGAATCATTCCCAGACACCAGACGCATCCCAGAGAGACACACGGGGCATCCATGTGACGAGATCTTCAGCCAGAAGCGGGGCACCAGGATGGGTCAGACAGGTCCGGAGGGCAGAGGGAGTCTGGATCACTGGCAGCTCAGGAACGACATGTGTAGCTCGACAGAGAGAGAGAGAAAGAGTGAAAGGGGGGACAGGAGGAGAGAGGAAAAAGAAAGGGGGGGAAAAAGAAGAAGAGGAGAGATGGCAGTTAGGTATGGTCACAGTCACACAATGTATAATGTGAATGTATATTAACTGTAGAGTGCAAGCAGACACTCCGGCAGGACTAACTATGACAGCATAACTAAAAGGGAGAGCCAGAAGGAAACACAAACATGAGGGCTTCCTGACATGTAAAGCAAACAATCACCTCACCGTCAGCAAACCTGAGTGATCAATGAGAGTGAGGAAGACAGCATCCAAACATACCAGTTCACCATAATACTCTACGTCCATGAGTCCCCCAGATCTGCTCCTTTACCTATGGCAAATCTATTTATAAAAATGCTTGGCTAAATAAATAGGTTTTTAGCCTGGACTTAAACACTGAGACTGTGTCTGAGTCCCGAACACTATTTGGAAGACTATTCCATAACTTTGGGGCTTTCAAAACTATTTACAAACAAATTAAAACCAACAACCTAAAAAAACACCAAATAATGATCTAAACTATTTACAAACAAATTAAAACCAACAAACTAAAATAACAAAATTTAAAAAAACATAGGCATGATGCATCACAAGGCATGATGGATCCATGTTCCAATTTTATTGGAATTCCACATGAAGGACCAATACAAAGTGGTGACCCATTAGCTTCGAGGAAGAAATCCCTGAACTGTGGCATCATTGTTAATAGTTTGAATTTTTTAGCGTGTTTTCACAATACAGTCTGGAACCGAACCGGAGCAAACCAGAGTTCACTACAGTTTGTCTCCATTGTTAATGCGCTGGTGTTGTTTTAGGGATCTCTGCTGACTATAACTACTTCCTGTGAGCAGACATTTAGCTTCTCTCCAGTGGAAATGTTGGAGAGAACCCAGTTGAGTAAACCTCTTCCCACACTGTGAGCAGTTATACGGCTTCTCTTCAGGGTGAATGCGCTGGTGACGGTTTAGAAAAACCCGATGAGTAAACCTCCTCCCACACTGTGAGCAGTTGTGAAATGGTTTTTTTTTTCTGCCTTCTGGACTTTCTTGTCGACATCATTGTCTTCTGTATTGATGGAGAAGAAAAAATAAAACTCACTAACACGAAAAATACAAAACAATCCTTTCACCTTATCTACCAAGATCCCGTTTATTTCATCCTTTTTTTTTTAAATGTTGCAAAAATTATTTCACTGCTAAAAAGTCATTTTTGTGCTGTAATTGTGTAGCAATTATCTAGGGTTAGGGTTAGGGTTAGGTATAAGGATAGGTTAGGGTAAAATAATCCGCTGCCCCGGGAAGAACCCGGAACCAGCGTTGTGCACGGGCCAGCCACTCAGGCCTCATTTTCAGCCTCCTCCACAATGACGGTCGACCGGTGTCGCCTGTTTAAATTTTAAGAGCTAAAGACTTTGCTTTTAGCTAAATTGTTGTAAAGACCCTCCATGAGCCGAGATACCCGCTTAAGGGTTAAAATTTAAATCAGAGCCTGGGGGTTGAGATTCGGGGTCATTTCTAGTTAAAGTTAGGCCATTGTACGACGAAGGCTAACGACCGTGTAATAACCTATGTTAGTGTAAATGCCTGTGACTTTAAGGTCAAACATGGGCACCGAGTAAGGTAAGGGTTATGGAAAATAGGTAGGGTTAAAGACAATAAGGGTAACGGTCCCGGGACAGGGTCCAAGGCAAGGAACTTTGGGGTTAGGATAGGTTTGGGGAGAGGTTGGGAAGACTCGGTTCCCTGCAGACCTAAAACCTAAAGTTAAAGGTCAGAGGTCAAATACATTTAAGGTTGATGTTAAGACTTAAAACATTATATTTAAAGCTAATAGGGTTCTAAGAGTTTAGGGTTAAAACTAACGGTTATGCTAAGAGTTAAGGTTTAGGCCTAGGGTTCGAAACTGACGGTTATATTTAGGGTTAAAGGTTTAGGCTTAGAGTTCTTAATAAGCAGCTGAAGACACTGACGGTTATGTTTAGGTTCAGGGAGAGGAAACGCATTAAATCCTACTTAAGGTTAAGGGTATGAGGGTTAGGTTAGGGTAAAATAATCCGCTGCCCCGGGAAGAACCCGGAACCAGCGTTGTGCACGGGCCAGCCACTCAGGCCTCATTTTCAGCCTCCTCCACTATGACGGTCGACCGGTGTCGCCTGTTTAAATTTTAAGAGCTAAAGACTTTGCTTTTAGCTAAATTGTTGTAAAGACCCTCCATGAGCCGAGATACCCGCTTAAGGGTTAAAATTTAAATCAGGGCCTGGGGGTTGAGATTCGGGGTCATTTCTAGTTAAAGTTAGGCCATTGTACGACGAAGGCTAACGACCGTGTAATAACCTATGTTAGTGTAAATGCCTGTGACTTTAAGGTCAAACATGGGCACCGAGTAAGGTAAGGGTTGTGGAAAATAGGTAGGGTTAAAGACAATAAGGGTAACGGTCCCGGGACAGGGTCCAAGGCAAGGAACTTTGGGGTTAGGATAGGTTTGGGGAGAGGTTGGGAAGACTCGGTTCCCTGCAGACCTAAAACCTAAAGTTAAAGGTCAGAGGTCAAATACATTTAAGGTTAATGTTAAGACTTAAAACATTATATTTCAAGCTAATAGGGTTCTAAGAGTTTAGGGTTAAAACTAACAGTTATGCTAAGAGTTAAGGTTTAGGCCTAGGGTTCGAAACTGACGGTTATATTTAGGGTTAAAGGTTTAGGCTTAGAGTTCTAAATAAGCAGCTGAAGAGGGTTAGGGTTGGGGTTAGAGGTTAGCGGTTAAGGGTTATGGGTAAGTTTTAGGGGTTAAGTTATAGGGTTTAGGGAGGGTAGGGGTCAGAGGTTAAGGGGTTTAGGCAGGCTAGGGTTAAGATAAGAAGGGCTAGGGGTCAGAGGTTAAGGTTAGGGGTGTAGGGAAGTTGGGGTTAAGTTTTTAGGGTTTAGGGAGGAAGAAGAGGTTAGAAGGTGGGGTAAAGGAGAGGTTAAGGTAAGGGAAAGAGGGTTAGGGTTAGGGTTAGGGTTAGGGTTAGGGTTAGGTTAGGGGAAATAGCCGCAACGCCAGGCCATGCCCGCTCCCACGCCGGAAATAAAAGAAAAGATTTGGGATTAGGGGTAGGGAAAATTAGGGTTGGGTAAATTGGGGTTAAGATTAGGGTTGGGAAAAGATAGGGTTAGAAAGCTTAAAGTAGGAAAGGTTATGGTTAGGGGTAGGTTAAGATTAGGGATAGGTAAGGGTGGGGGCTAGAAAGCGCAGAGTGGGCAATCTCCAGCGTCCACGTTGTGCACTGGCCTACCTCACAGTCACCAAGCACCGACGCCTCCGCCAATGGTTGTCGTGAACATGAGTCTTAAACTACTCTAGATTGTTCATTCAAACCCCATGGATGCATGGAACTTAAATTGTTAATCCATGTTCTTTCTGCCTTTTTTCTATCTTGGTGGGACCACCATCTGTTATATTGTAATCCCATAAACCTTAGGGATTCAATACCGTGTTTTATAAAGTGTTGGACAACCACAGTGTGTGAATCTTTTTTATGTTTAATATTATATCTATGTTGTGTCAACCTCACCGCCAAAGTGTTTCTGGTCTCCCCCACATACTGTTTATTGCACTTTGTGCAATAAATTAAATAGACACAATTGCTTGTGTCATGTTTCAAGGCCGGGGAAATCTCATAGATGGTTTTATTTTGTGGATTCTGGATCCATCGTTTTGGCCTGTATTCTCCCGGTGGGACAGGTTTCCTTTTTTCCTCTCCCGAGGGAGGCAACCTGCTTCGGACCAGAATATCCTTGAGATTTTGATTTTTGCGGTAGGCTGAAATGATTTTGTGGTCGTCCAACACCTTATTTTGCATATGAAATTGATGGAAATTAGATTTCATCAACTTGTTGAGATGGACACTTCCTTTAGAGAAGGTTGTGATTAATGGAATCATTTTTTTATTCTCGCTTTTCCTCTTTTCGAGAAATCGACTTTCACAGCTTCTCAGGAAGGAACGGGAATAACCTCGTTTCCGGAGTGCAGAAAAGAGAATGCTTTTCGCCTCCAGGAAATCCTCGGGCTGGGTACATATTCTGTGAAATCTCTGTATCTGAGATTTCACGATACCCCTGAAAGTATGTTTAGGATGAAAGCTTGATTTGTGGAGAAGTGCATGAGTGTCCGTGTCTTTAAAATAGACTCTAACATCTAATTTGCCTGTCTCCACAAACCCTTTGCCCTTGTAGGTTACTGTGTCCAAAAAGTTGACCCCCGTTCTGTCCAGTGTGTATTTAATTTTTATGGAACGGTGAAAATTATTTAGGTGGTCCGCAAATTGTTTAAATTGAACCTCTGTACCGGTCCAGACACCCCAAATGTCATCGAGGAACCTATAATAACTGAAAGGTTTAAATTCCCAAGCAGCCAGGGCCCTTTCCTCCCATCTTGCCATAAATATGTTGGCATAGGAAGGGGCGAATTTTTTGCCCATGGCTGTGCCTTTGACCTGAAGGTAATGCTTGGAATTAAACTCAAAATCATTTTTTGTAAGGTTAATATCCAGCAATTTTAAAATCGCTTCCTCAGGTCTGTTTTTATCAGGGAATTTAATAAACCACTCTCTGACCGCTTCCATACCAGCTGGTGTTTCAATGTTGGTATATAAACTATCAATATCGATAGTGAACAGGAAACAGTCAGGCGGGAGAGAAAGATTTTTTATCTTTTCAATGAAGTCATAGGTATCCTTAATGTAGCTGGGGTGTCTGGTACTTATCGGGTTAAGGAAATATTCGATATACTCTGCTGTGGCCTGTGTTTCACTGCCACAGTCAGAGACAATGGGGCGGCCTGGGGGCATCTCAAAGGGAACACTCCAAGTGTGTGGTTCCTTATGAATTTTAGGGAGGAGGTAGAAATACCTGGGGCGTGGATCATCAGGGCCCATCAGGTAAATTTCTTGTTTTTTGTTTATGAAACCCTCCTCCCTTAATTTAATAAGAATGTCCCGCACGACAGGAACCGTTTTAAGGAAGATAGGTTCTGTGAGTTTTTTATAGTATTCTTCCTGGTTCAACTGCCGTTCCGCCTCCATTATGTATGCATATCTATCCATTATGACCACAGCACTGCCTTTGTCGGCCGGCTTGATCACAATGGATCTGTTATTTTTTAATTGTTGTAAGGCCTGTCTTTCATCCCGACTCAGATTTGGAACTACCCTGTAATTCCAGGGTATATTTCTGATTGCATATTTGTCCGCTCTAATTATTTGTCTGATGGTATTTGGGACTTGGGATAATTTGGGAGTCCAACTGGATTTCCCTACAAATGGAAGGATTTCTCCCTCCTTCTCATATCTATAGAAGGCTGCCAGAAGCAGTCTTCTATGATATTGTTGTATATCAGCAATCAGTAGTTTTTTTGTGTTTATGTTAATTTTGGGTGTGGGGATGAAAGTAAGGCCCTTGCTCAATAATTGAATTTGCCCTTTTGTAGGTGTGAAGTGTTTAGACAAATTTAAAACTTCACTCTTCCTATCTGATAATCCCGGTTTTGGGTTTATAGGGCAGCTAAGTTTAAGTGCTCGACCCATTGTTCGAATATGGCTCGAGCACAATTTAATGTCCAGTGAATTTGATCATCACCTACTTTAAATTGCGTTTTTGGCAATAATGGCAGGTGAGACATGTTTCTCCGGATATGGCTATTTAGGTTATCCAGGATCACCTGTTCGTCACTCTTTAGTGTCCTGGAGAAATTAATGAGCGGGATTATGATGTCGGCATTGGGGAATTTCTCCCTTGCTGCCTTTAAAGCCCGCTGCATTTCTTTAATAGCCGTTAACTTAGCTTTTTGACCGCGGTGATTTATCCCGAAGGATAAGATCACTTTCTCCACAGCCACGTGCACCTGTGCTTTTTTAATCAGGTTTTCTGCATGTCGGAATGTAGCACCTGGGTAGCTGTCAATTTGGACATCAGCAAAGGAGTGATGAGGAAATCTACTCACATTGGAGTCCCCCAGAATGCAATATTTTTTCCGTACACTAAGACCCCAATCAACCAGTTTCCTAACTGTGCGCAGGTGTCTAATGGGCTTGTACGCTTTTGGTGACTCAGACGGTGTGCTTGTGAACACATTAGACTGATCTAGAGGGGGGTCTGGTAAAAGACATCCCCCCACCTGGAACCCCAATGAACAAGGGGAATCCATGAGTGGGAGGGTGTCTAACTCACCCCGATCATCCTCAAAATTGATAAGAGGCTCTAGTTCAGTATCGCTAACATCGGATGAACTACTACTGCACTGAATTGCATGTATCTGAACCACTGGCAAGGAGAACTCCTCACGTGTATCTACGTGTGAGAGAACCGCCTCATGTTGTGTATGAGACACATCATCCTGTGTTCGTGACCTTTCTGTGGGAACTGGCATATCTGTGGATGTTTTTTGAGTTCCCGGGTCACTATGAACTTCCAGTAGTTCTGGATGTTCATCCTGATGTGCGACCGCCGGATTTTTCGGGGAAGACACTTGCACTGTGATCCGTTGCCTAGGTCGTGGGATCCTACGTGGCAGTGCAATGGGAAAAGGGGTAAGGGACGGAGGAGGTGTTCTCTCTCTAGTTGCAGTAGGTACAGGAGAAGGGGGTTCTGGGGCCTGTGACAGGGGTGGGAAATCTTCCTCTGTGATAACAGAGGTGACCCCATCCCTTTCTGTGTCCCTGTCCCTTCGTCCTTCAATCTGATCAAAAGACAGCAGGAGTGCCTCTACTTTCTTTATAGGCTCCTGCATATGTCTTTTGGGATATCTCCTTCTGTACCACTTAATTGCAACCTTCAGGGCTGTGTCCCAATCCCCAATCAGTGTTTTCTGCAAGATTTCACTCTCTTTCTCAATGAAATTTATGTAGTGATCTTGCAGGATTAGGCGTGTGGTGTATGCCCAATTTTTGGCATTACCTTCTAGGAGGGTTTTTGTTTCCGGTGTCAGATTAGCCGGTTTTACTACATCACCCAGAAAATATGTGAGCTTAGTAAAAGAAGGAGGTTCCTCCTCCGCATGTATAGAGATCTTCTCAAGATGATGGAAGGATCTCAGTAATTCTAATAATTGTTTAACTAAGCTTCTAAATTTTTTATCTTGGGCTTCTGCAGTTTGTTTTTTATTTCTACCCCTCCTAGTTTGTTTGGGCTGTTTTTTCTGTTTTTTGCCCTGTTTTTGTTTAGACTTTTTGTCATTTGTAGTGCCCCGTTGTTTGCCACTAGTGGATCGTGGTCTTTGCTGAGGGCTCTTACGTCTTGGAGCACGTCCCCACTGTCTCCAGTAGGGGTCATAATCGCTCCATTCAGGAATATGTCTAGGGTAATTCTGAGTGAATCTGGGGTACAGTTTGCTATTTCTGAACTCCCTAGTGTTTTGGGGAACTCTGTATTCCTGGTATCTGACGTTGTGATACCATTCCTCAGGACAGGGATACCTGTCTCTCCATCCCCAATCATCAGGATGGGAGTAGGGTCGCCCCCGTCCCGAATAGAATGGACCACGGTATGACATATTCAAAGTAAAACAAAATAGAATTCTTTAAACAATATGGCAAGTCTGTTGCTGCTCAAAATAAAATAAAATAAATTGATTTAAACAAATGGCAAGTCCGTTGCTGCAACGTTTCGGCTTGCTTAAGCCTTCATCAGGCATAGACTTGCCGAAAATAATTAAATTCAAAAAATGGGAAAAGGGAAAAGGGAAGAGAAAAAGAAAATGATGAATACAGAAGAAAATAAATTGTAATGAGTTCAATAAAGAACTGAAACAGGGAGGAAAAGAGTTTGCTAGGAAAAAAGCTATGCTAAGCAAAAGCTAATTAGCCAAACAAACTCAAGAAAATTGAGGAAAAATATATACAAAAGAGAGAAAAGTTTTGTCCTCTTGAATAAAGAGTTCAAACTGGCTATTAAGGGAAGAAAGACTGAAGTCTTTTAACAATCCTTTACCAGTTCTGAACAATTTTTTTCAAAGAAATAGGCTCTAAAACTCAACAATAGCTCGTGTTGCTGCTATAGCTCTCTGTCTCCAACTGAGAGGCTGCTTGCCTGTGAGTCACACACAGAGGCTAAGCTCCGCCCCCTTGTAAAAAAGGAAAAAGGAAAATAACAAGAAACTTTTTCAGTGTGGAGCTTATTTTTATTTTCCTCAGTGGTTTTTTCCTCTCCCCGATAATCTCTAATATGGTCTCCTTGTATTCAAAAAAATATAAAAATAATAATAATTATTATAATTATCTCTTCCTTTATTTTTCCATTTTTTTCATTTCCCAATCTTTTTGAATTGTATTTAATTAATACAGGTAAGTAAATCCAGGTAAGTTAAATAGATTATTATTTTGAATGTCCAAGTTAATTATTAATATTTTCTATTCATTATTTATAATAATTTTATGAAATATCATTCTTTTTGACAGGTTCCATGGATGATGCGGATACATCGGTAGCTCAACTATCGGAGGTGGCACTGGCTAGGTTAGGTTAGGGGAAATAGCCGCAACGCCAGGCCATGCCCGCTCCCACGCCGGAAATAAAAGAAAAGATTTGGGATTAGGGGTAGGGAAAATTAGGGTTGGGTAAATTGGGGTTAAGATTAGGGTTGGGAAAAGATAGGGTTAGAAAGCTTAAAGTAGGAAAGGTTATGGTTAGGGGTAGGTTAAGATTAGGGATAGGTAAGGGTGGGGGCTAGAAAGCGCAGAGTGGGCAATCTCCAGCGTCCACGTTGTGCACTGGCCTACCTCACAGTCACCAAGCACCGACGCCTCCGCCAATGGTTGTCGTGAACATGAGTCTTAAACTACTCTAGATTGTTCATTCAAACCCCATGGATGCATGGAACTTAAATTGTTAATCCATGTTCTTTCTGCCTTTTTTCTATCTTGGTGGGACCACCATCTGTTATATTGTAATCCCATAAACCTTAGGGATTCAATACCGTGTTTTATAAAGTGTTGGACAACCACAGTGTGTGAATCTTTTTTATGTTTAATATTATATCTATGTTGTGTCAACCTCACCGCCAAAGTGTTTCTGGTCTCCCCCACATACTGTTTATTGCACTTTGTGCAATAAATTAAATAGACACAATTGCTTGTGTCATGTTTCAAGGCCGGGGAAATCTCATAGATGGTTTTATTTTGTGGATTCTGGATCCATCGTTTTGGCCTGTATTCTCCCGGTGGGACAGGTTTCCTTTTTTCCTCTCCCGAGGGAGGCAACCTGCTTCGGACCAGAATATCCTTGAGATTTTGATTTTTGCGGTAGGCTGAAATGATTTTGTGGTCGTCCAACACCTTATTTTGCATATGAAATTGATGGAAATTAGATTTCATCAACTTGTTGAGATGGACACTTCCTTTAGAGAAGGTTGTGATTAATGGAATCATTTTTTTATTCTCGCTTTTCCTCTTTTCGAGAAATCGACTTTCACAGCTTCTCAGGAAGGAACGGGAATAACCTCGTTTCCGGAGTGCAGAAAAGAGAATGCTTTTCGCCTCCAGGAAATCCTCGGGCTGGGTACATATTCTGTGAAATCTCTGTATCTGAGATTTCACGATACCCCTGAAAGTATGTTTAGGATGAAAGCTTGATTTGTGGAGAAGTGCATGAGTGTCCGTGTCTTTAAAATAGACTCTAACATCTAATTTGCCTGTCTCCACAAACCCTTTGCCCTTGTAGGTTACTGTGTCCAAAAAGTTGACCCCCGTTCTGTCCAGTGTGTATTTAATTTTTATGGAACGGTGAAAATTATTTAGGTGGTCCGCAAATTGTTTAAATTGAACCTCTGTACCGGTCCAGACACCCCAAATGTCATCGAGGAACCTATAATAACTGAAAGGTTTAAATTCCCAAGCAGCCAGGGCCCTTTCCTCCCATCTTGCCATAAATATGTTGGCATAGGAAGGGGCGAATTTTTTGCCCATGGCTGTGCCTTTGACCTGAAGGTAATGCTTGGAATTAAACTCAAAATCATTTTTTGTAAGGTTAATATCCAGCAATTTTAAAATCGCTTCCTCAGGTCTGTTTTTATCAGGGAATTTAATAAACCACTCTCTGACCGCTTCCATACCAGCTGGTGTTTCAATGTTGGTATATAAACTATCAATATCGATAGTGAACAGGAAACAGTCAGGCGGGAGAGAAAGATTTTTTATCTTTTCAATGAAGTCATAGGTATCCTTAATGTAGCTGGGGTGTCTGGTACTTATCGGGTTAAGGAAATATTCGATATACTCTGCTGTGGCCTGTGTTTCACTGCCACAGTCAGAGACAATGGGGCGGCCTGGGGGCATCTCAAAGGGAACACTCCAAGTGTGTGGTTCCTTATGAATTTTAGGGAGGAGGTAGAAATACCTGGGGCGTGGATCATCAGGGCCCATCAGGTAAATTTCTTGTTTTTTGTTTATGAAACCCTCCTCCCTTAATTTAATAAGAATGTCCCGCACGACAGGAACCGTTTTAAGGAAGATAGGTTCTGTGAGTTTTTTATAGTATTCTTCCTGGTTCAACTGCCGTTCCGCCTCCATTATGTATGCATATCTATCCATTATGACCACAGCACTGCCTTTGTCGGCCGGCTTGATCACAATGGATCTGTTATTTTTTAATTGTTGTAAGGCCTGTCTTTCATCCCGACTCAGATTTGGAACTACCCTGTAATTCCAGGGTATATTTCTGATTGCATATTTGTCCGCTCTAATTATTTGTCTGATGGTATTTGGGACTTGGGATAATTTGGGAGTCCAACTGGATTTCCCTACAAATGGAAGGATTTCTCCCTCCTTCTCATATCTATAGAAGGCTGCCAGAAGCAGTCTTCTATGATATTGTTGTATATCAGCAATCAGTAGTTTTTTTGTGTTTATGTTAATTTTGGGTGTGGGGATGAAAGTAAGGCCCTTGCTCAATAATTGAATTTGCCCTTTTGTAGGTGTGAAGTGTTTAGACAAATTTAAAACTTCACTCTTCCTATCTGATAATCCCGGTTTTGGGTTTATAGGGCAGCTAAGTTTAAGTGCTCGACCCATTGTTCGAATATGGCTCGAGCACAATTTAATGTCCAGTGAATTTGATCATCACCTACTTTAAATTGCGTTTTTGGCAATAATGGCAGGTGAGACATGTTTCTCCGGATATGGCTATTTAGGTTATCCAGGATCACCTGTTCGTCACTCTTTAGTGTCCTGGAGAAATTAATGAGCGGGATTATGATGTCGGCATTGGGGAATTTCTCCCTTGCTGCCTTTAAAGCCCGCTGCATTTCTTTAATAGCCGTTAACTTAGCTTTTTGACCGCGGTGATTTATCCCGAAGGATAAGATCACTTTCTCCACAG
The DNA here is from genome assembly GCF_024256425.1 of Clarias gariepinus. Classification (NCBI taxonomy): domain Eukaryota; kingdom Metazoa; phylum Chordata; class Actinopteri; order Siluriformes; family Clariidae; genus Clarias; species Clarias gariepinus. The sequence goes on along the minus strand of NC_071122.1, from coordinate 48,138 downwards.
CCACGTGCACCTGTGCTTTTTTAATCAGGTTTTCTGCATGTCGGAATGTAGCACCTGGGTAGCTGTCAATTTGGACATCAGCAAAGGAGTGATGAGGAAATCTACTCACATTGGAGTCCCCCAGAATGCAATATTTTTTCCGTACACTAAGACCCCAATCAACCAGTTTCCTAACTGTGCGCAGGTGTCTAATGGGCTTGTACGCTTTTGGTGACTCAGACGGTGTGCTTGTGAACACATTAGACTGATCTAGAGGGGGGTCTGGTAAAAGACATCCCCCCACCTGGAACCCCAATGAACAAGGGGAATCCATGAGTGGGAGGGTGTCTAACTCACCCCGATCATCCTCAAAATTGATAAGAGGCTCTAGTTCAGTATCGCTAACATCGGATGAACTACTACTGCACTGAATTGCATGTATCTGAACCACTGGCAAGGAGAACTCCTCACGTGTATCTACGTGTGAGAGAACCGCCTCATGTTGTGTATGAGACACATCATCCTGTGTTCGTGACCTTTCTGTGGGAACTGGCATATCTGTGGATGTTTTTTGAGTTCCCGGGTCACTATGAACTTCCAGTAGTTCTGGATGTTCATCCTGATGTGCGACCGCCGGATTTTTCGGGGAAGACACTTGCACTGTGATCCGTTGCCTAGGTCGTGGGATCCTACGTGGCAGTGCAATGGGAAAAGGGGTAAGGGACGGAGGAGGTGTTCTCTCTCTAGTTGCAGTAGGTACAGGAGAAGGGGGTTCTGGGGCCTGTGACAGGGGTGGGAAATCTTCCTCTGTGATAACAGAGGTGACCCCATCCCTTTCTGTGTCCCTGTCCCTTCGTCCTTCAATCTGATCAAAAGACAGCAGGAGTGCCTCTACTTTCTTTATAGGCTCCTGCATATGTCTTTTGGGATATCTCCTTCTGTACCACTTAATTGCAACCTTCAGGGCTGTGTCCCAATCCCCAATCAGTGTTTTCTGCAAGATTTCACTCTCTTTCTCAATGAAATTTATGTAGTGATCTTGCAGGATTAGGCGTGTGGTGTATGCCCAATTTTTGGCATTACCTTCTAGGAGGGTTTTTGTTTCCGGTGTCAGATTAGCCGGTTTTACTACATCACCCAGAAAATATGTGAGCTTAGTAAAAGAAGGAGGTTCCTCCTCCGCATGTATAGAGATCTTCTCAAGATGATGGAAGGATCTCAGTAATTCTAATAATTGTTTAACTAAGCTTCTAAATTTTTTATCTTGGGCTTCTGCAGTTTGTTTTTTATTTCTACCCCTCCTAGTTTGTTTGGGCTGTTTTTTCTGTTTTTTGCCCTGTTTTTGTTTAGACTTTTTGTCATTTGTAGTGCCCCGTTGTTTGCCACTAGTGGATCGTGGTCTTTGCTGAGGGCTCTTACGTCTTGGAGCACGTCCCCACTGTCTCCAGTAGGGGTCATAATCGCTCCATTCAGGAATATGTCTAGGGTAATTCTGAGTGAATCTGGGGTACAGTTTGCTATTTCTGAACTCCCTAGTGTTTTGGGGAACTCTGTATTCCTGGTATCTGACGTTGTGATACCATTCCTCAGGACAGGGATACCTGTCTCTCCATCCCCAATCATCAGGATGGGAGTAGGGTCGCCCCCGTCCCGAATAGAATGGACCACGGTATGACATATTCAAAGTAAAACAAAATAGAATTCTTTAAACAATATGGCAAGTCTGTTGCTGCTCAAAATAAAATAAAATAAATTGATTTAAACAAATGGCAAGTCCGTTGCTGCAACGTTTCGGCTTGCTTAAGCCTTCATCAGGCATAGACTTGCCGAAAATAATTAAATTCAAAAAATGGGAAAAGGGAAAAGGGAAGAGAAAAAGAAAATGATGAATACAGAAGAAAATAAATTGTAATGAGTTCAATAAAGAACTGAAACAGGGAGGAAAAGAGTTTGCTAGGAAAAAAGCTATGCTAAGCAAAAGCTAATTAGCCAAACAAACTCAAGAAAATTGAGGAAAAATATATACAAAAGAGAGAAAAGTTTTGTCCTCTTGAATAAAGAGTTCAAACTGGCTATTAAGGGAAGAAAGACTGAAGTCTTTTAACAATCCTTTACCAGTTCTGAACAATTTTTTTCAAAGAAATAGGCTCTAAAACTCAACAATAGCTCGTGTTGCTGCTATAGCTCTCTGTCTCCAACTGAGAGGCTGCTTGCCTGTGAGTCACACACAGAGGCTAAGCTCCGCCCCCTTGTAAAAAAGGAAAAAGGAAAATAACAAGAAACTTTTTCAGTGTGGAGCTTATTTTTATTTTCCTCAGTGGTTTTTTCCTCTCCCCGATAATCTCTAATATGGTCTCCTTGTATTCAAAAAAATATAAAAATAATAATAATTATTATAATTATCTCTTCCTTTATTTTTCCATTTTTTTCATTTCCCAATCTTTTTGAATTGTATTTAATTAATACAGGTAAGTAAATCCAGGTAAGTTAAATAGATTATTATTTTGAATGTCCAAGTTAATTATTAATATTTTCTATTCATTATTTATAATAATTTTATGAAATATCATTCTTTTTGACAGGTTCCATGGATGATGCGGATACATCGGTAGCTCAACTATCGGAGGTGGCACTGGCTAGGTTAGGTTAGGGGAAATAGCCGCAACGCCAGGCCATGCCCGCTCCCACGCCGGAAATAAAAGAAAAGATTTGGGATTAGGGGTAGGGAAAATTAGGGTTGGGTAAATTGGGGTTAAGATTAGGATTGGGAAAAGATAGGGTTAGAAAGCTTAAAGTAGGAAAGGTTATGGTTAGGGGTAGGTTAAGATTAGGGATAGGTAAGGGTGGGGGCTAGAAAGCGCAGAGTGGGCAATCTCCAGCGTCCACGTTGTGCACTGGCCTACCTCACAGTCACCAAGCACCGACGCCTCCGCCAATGGTTGTCGTGAACATGAGTCTTAAACTACTCTAGATTGTTCATTCAAACCCCATGGATGCATGGAACTTAAATTGTTAATCCATGTTCTTTCTGCCTTTTTTCTATCTTGGTGGGACCACCATCTGTTATATTGTAATCCCATAAACCTTAGGGATTCAATACCGTGTTTTATAAAGTGTTGGACAACCACAGTGTGTGAATCTTTTTTATGTTTAATATTATATCTATGTTGTGTCAACCTCACCGCCAAAGTGTTTCTGGTCTCCCCCACATACTGTTTATTGCACTTTGTGCAATAAATTAAATAGACACAATTGCTTGTGTCATGTTTCAAGGCCGGGGAAATCTCATAGATGGTTTTATTTTGTGGATTCTGGATCCATCGTTTTGGCCTGTATTCTCCCGGTGGGACAGGTTTCCTTTTTTCCTCTCCCGAGGGAGGCAACCTGCTTCGGACCAGAATATCCTTGAGATTTTGATTTTTGCGGTAGGCTGAAATGATTTTGTGGTCGTCCAACACCTTATTTTGCATATGAAATTGATGGAAATTAGATTTCATCAACTTGTTGAGATGGACACTTCCTTTAGAGAAGGTTGTGATTAATGGAATCATTTTTTTATTCTCGCTTTTCCTCTTTTCGAGAAATCGACTTTCACAGCTTCTCAGGAAGGAACGGGAATAACCTCGTTTCCGGAGTGCAGAAAAGAGAATGCTTTTCGCCTCCAGGAAATCCTCGGGCTGGGTACATATTCTGTGAAATCTCTGTATCTGAGATTTCACGATACCCCTGAAAGTATGTTTAGGATGAAAGCTTGATTTGTGGAGAAGTGCATGAGTGTCCGTGTCTTTAAAATAGACTCTAACATCTAATTTGCCTGTCTCCACAAACCCTTTGCCCTTGTAGGTTACTGTGTCCAAAAAGTTGACCCCCGTTCTGTCCAGTGTGTATTTAATTTTTATGGAACGGTGAAAATTATTTAGGTGGTCCGCAAATTGTTTAAATTGAACCTCTGTACCGGTCCAGACACCCCAAATGTCATCGAGGAACCTATAATAACTGAAAGGTTTAAATTCCCAAGCAGCCAGGGCCCTTTCCTCCCATCTTGCCATAAATATGTTGGCATAGGAAGGGGCGAATTTTTTGCCCATGGCTGTGCCTTTGACCTGAAGGTAATGCTTGGAATTAAACTCAAAATCATTTTTTGTAAGGTTAATATCCAGCAATTTTAAAATCGCTTCCTCAGGTCTGTTTTTATCAGGGAATTTAATAAACCACTCTCTGACCGCTTCCATACCAGCTGGTGTTTCAATGTTGGTATATAAACTATCAATATCGATAGTGAACAGGAAACAGTCAGGCGGGAGAGAAAGATTTTTTATCTTTTCAATGAAGTCATAGGTATCCTTAATGTAGCTGGGGTGTCTGGTACTTATCGGGTTAAGGAAATATTCGATATACTCTGCTGTGGCCTGTGTTTCACTGCCACAGTCAGAGACAATGGGGCGGCCTGGGGGCATCTCAAAGGGAACACTCCAAGTGTGTGGTTCCTTATGAATTTTAGGGAGGAGGTAGAAATACCTGGGGCGTGGATCATCAGGGCCCATCAGGTAAATTTCTTGTTTTTTGTTTATGAAACCCTCCTCCCTTAATTTAATAAGAATGTCCCGCACGACAGGAACCGTTTTAAGGAAGATAGGTTCTGTGAGTTTTTTATAGTATTCTTCCTGGTTCAACTGCCGTTCCGCCTCCATTATGTATGCATATCTATCCATTATGACCACAGCACTGCCTTTGTCGGCCGGCTTGATCACAATGGATCTGTTATTTTTTAATTGTTGTAAGGCCTGTCTTTCATCCCGACTCAGATTTGGAACTACCCTGTAATTCCAGGGTATATTTCTGATTGCATATTTGTCCGCTCTAATTATTTGTCTGATGGTATTTGGGACTTGGGATAATTTGGGAGTCCAACTGGATTTCCCTACAAATGGAAGGATTTCTCCCTCCTTCTCATATCTATAGAAGGCTGCCAGAAGCAGTCTTCTATGATATTGTTGTATATCAGCAATCAGTAGTTTTTTTGTGTTTATGTTAATTTTGGGTGTGGGGATGAAAGTAAGGCCCTTGCTCAATAATTGAATTTGCCCTTTTGTAGGTGTGAAGTGTTTAGACAAATTTAAAACTTCACTCTTCCTATCTGATAATCCCGGTTTTGGGTTTATAGGGCAGCTAAGTTTAAGTGCTCGACCCATTGTTCGAATATGGCTCGAGCACAATTTAATGTCCAGTGAATTTGATCATCACCTACTTTAAATTGCGTTTTTGGCAATAATGGCAGGTGAGACATGTTTCTCCGGATATGGCTATTTAGGTTATCCAGGATCACCTGTTCGTCACTCTTTAGTGTCCTGGAGAAATTAATGAGCGGGATTATGATGTCGGCATTGGGGAATTTCTCCCTTGCTGCCTTTAAAGCCCGCTGCATTTCTTTAATAGCCGTTAACTTAGCTTTTTGACCGCGGTGATTTATCCCGAAGGATAAGATCACTTTCTCCACAGCCACGTGCACCTGTGCTTTTTTAATCAGGTTTTCTGCATGTCGGAATGTAGCACCTGGGTAGCTGTCAATTTGGACATCAGCAAAGGAGTGATGAGGAAATCTACTCACATTGGAGTCCCCCAGAATGCAATATTTTTTCCGTACACTAAGACCCCAATCAACCAGTTTCCTAACTGTGCGCAGGTGTCTAATGGGCTTGTACGCTTTTGGTGACTCAGACGGTGTGCTTGTGAACACATTAGACTGATCTAGAGGGGGGTCTGGTAAAAGACATCCCCCCACCTGGAACCCCAATGAACAAGGGGAATCCATGAGTGGGAGGGTGTCTAACTCACCCCGATCATCCTCAAAATTGATAAGAGGCTCTAGTTCAGTATCGCTAACATCGGATGAACTACTACTGCACTGAATTGCATGTATCTGAACCACTGGCAAGGAGAACTCCTCACGTGTATCTACGTGTGAGAGAACCGCCTCATGTTGTGTATGAGACACATCATCCTGTGTTCGTGACCTTTCTGTGGGAACTGGCATATCTGTGGATGTTTTTTGAGTTCCCGGGTCACTATGAACTTCCAGTAGTTCTGGATGTTCATCCTGATGTGCGACCGCCGGATTTTTCGGGGAAGACACTTGCACTGTGATCCGTTGCCTAGGTCGTGGGATCCTACGTGGCAGTGCAATGGGAAAAGGGGTAAGGGACGGAGGAGGTGTTCTCTCTCTAGTTGCAGTAGGTACAGGAGAAGGGGGTTCTGGGGCCTGTGACAGGGGTGGGAAATCTTCCTCTGTGATAACAGAGGTGACCCCATCCCTTTCTGTGTCCCTGTCCCTTCGTCCTTCAATCTGATCAAAAGACAGCAGGAGTGCCTCTACTTTCTTTATAGGCTCCTGCATATGTCTTTTGGGATATCTCCTTCTGTACCACTTAATTGCAACCTTCAGGGCTGTGTCCCAATCCCCAATCAGTGTTTTCTGCAAGATTTCACTCTCTTTCTCAATGAAATTTATGTAGTGATCTTGCAGGATTAGGCGTGTGGTGTATGCCCAATTTTTGGCATTACCTTCTAGGAGGGTTTTTGTTTCCGGTGTCAGATTAGCCGGTTTTACTACATCACCCAGAAAATATGTGAGCTTAGTAAAAGAAGGAGGTTCCTCCTCCGCATGTATAGAGATCTTCTCAAGATGATGGAAGGATCTCAGTAATTCTAATAATTGTTTAACTAAGCTTCTAAATTTTTTATCTTGGGCTTCTGCAGTTTGTTTTTTATTTCTACCCCTCCTAGTTTGTTTGGGCTGTTTTTTCTGTTTTTTGCCCTGTTTTTGTTTAGACTTTTTGTCATTTGTAGTGCCCCGTTGTTTGCCACTAGTGGATCGTGGTCTTTGCTGAGGGCTCTTACGTCTTGGAGCACGTCCCCACTGTCTCCAGTAGGGGTCATAATCGCTCCATTCAGGAATATGTCTAGGGTAATTCTGAGTGAATCTGGGGTACAGTTTGCTATTTCTGAACTCCCTAGTGTTTTGGGGAACTCTGTATTCCTGGTATCTGACGTTGTGATACCATTCCTCAGGACAGGGATACCTGTCTCTCCATCCCCAATCATCAGGATGGGAGTAGGGTCGCCCCCGTCCCGAATAGAATGGACCACGGTATGACATATTCAAAGTAAAACAAAATAAAATTCTTTAAACAATATGGCAAGTCTGTTGCTGCTCAAAATAAAATAAAATAAATTGATTTAAACAAATGGCAAGTCCGTTGCTGCAACGTTTCGGCTTGCTTAAGCCTTCATCAGGCATAGACTTGCCGAAAATAATTAAATTCAAAAAATGGGAAAAGGGAAAAGGGAAGAGAAAAAGAAAATGATGAATACAGAAGAAAATAAATTGTAATGAGTTCAATAAAGAACTGAAACAGGGAGGAAAAGAGTTTGCTAGGAAAAAAGCTATGCTAAGCAAAAGCTAATTAGCCAAACAAACTCAAGAAAATTGAGGAAAAATATATACAAAAGAGAGAAAAGTTTTGTCCTCTTGAATAAAGAGTTCAAACTGGCTATTAAGGGAAGAAAGACTGAAGTCTTTTAACAATCCTTTACCAGTTCTGAACAATTTTTTTCAAAGAAATAGGCTCTAAAACTCAACAATAGCTCGTGTTGCTGCTATAGCTCTCTGTCTCCAACTGAGAGGCTGCTTGCCTGTGAGTCACACACAGAGGCTAAGCTCCGCCCCCTTGTAAAAAAGGAAAAAGGAAAATAACAAGAAACTTTTTCAGTGTGGAGCTTATTTTTATTTTCCTCAGTGGTTTTTTCCTCTCCCCGATAATCTCTAATATGGTCTCCTTGTATTCAAAAAAATATAAAAATAATAATAATTATTATAATTATCTCTTCCTTTATTTTTCCATTTTTTTCATTTCCCAATCTTTTTGAATTGTATTTAATTAATACAGGTAAGTAAATCCAGGTAAGTTAAATAGATTATTATTTTGAATGTCCAAGTTAATTATTAATATTTTCTATTCATTATTTATAATAATTTTATGAAATATCATTCTTTTTGACAGGTTCCATGGATGATGCGGATACATCGGTAGCTCAACTATCGGAGGTGGCACTGGCTAGGTTAGGTTAGGGGAAATAGCCGCAACGCCAGGCCATGCCCGCTCCCACGCCGGAAATAAAAGAAAAGATTTGGGATTAGGGGTAGGGAAAATTAGGGTTGGGTAAATTGGGGTTAAGATTAGGGTTGGGAAAAGATAGGGTTAGAAAGCTTAAAGTAGGAAAGGTTATGGTTAGGGGTAGGTTAAGATTAGGGATAGGTAAGGGTGGGGGCTAGAAAGCGCAGAGTGGGCAATCTCCAGCGTCCACGTTGTGCACTGGCCTACCTCACAGTCACCAAGCACCGACGCCTCCGCCAATGGTTGTCGTGAACATGAGTCTTAAACTACTCTAGATTGTTCATTCAAACCCCATGGATGCATGGAACTTAAATTGTTAATCCATGTTCTTTCTGCCTTTTTTCTATCTTGGTGGGACCACCATCTGTTATATTGTAATCCCATAAACCTTAGGGATTCAATACCGTGTTTTATAAAGTGTTGGACAACCACAGTGTGTGAATCTTTTTTATGTTTAATATTATATCTATGTTGTGTCAACCTCACCGCCAAAGTGTTTCTGGTCTCCCCCACATACTGTTTATTGCACTTTGTGCAATAAATTAAATAGACACAATTGCTTGTGTCATGTTTCAAGGCCGGGGAAATCTCATAGATGGTTTTATTTTGTGGATTCTGGATCCATCGTTTTGGCCTGTATTCTCCCGGTGGGACAGGTTTCCTTTTTTCCTCTCCCGAGGGAGGCAACCTGCTTCGGACCAGAATATCCTTGAGATTTTGATTTTTGCGGTAGGCTGAAATGATTTTGTGGTCGTCCAACACCTTATTTTGCATATGAAATTGATGGAAATTAGATTTCATCAACTTGTTGAGATGGACACTTCCTTTAGAGAAGGTTGTGATTAATGGAATCATTTTTTTATTCTCGCTTTTCCTCTTTTCGAGAAATCGACTTTCACAGCTTCTCAGGAAGGAACGGGAATAACCTCGTTTCCGGAGTGCAGAAAAGAGAATGCTTTTCGCCTCCAGGAAATCCTCGGGCTGGGTACATATTCTGTGAAATCTCTGTATCTGAGATTTCACGATACCCCTGAAAGTATGTTTAGGATGAAAGCTTGATTTGTGGAGAAGTGCATGAGTGTCCGTGTCTTTAAAATAGACTCTAACATCTAATTTGCCTGTCTCCACAAACCCTTTGCCCTTGTAGGTTACTGTGTCCAAAAAGTTGACCCCCGTTCTGTCCAGTGTGTATTTAATTTTTATGGAACGGTGAAAATTATTTAGGTGGTCCGCAAATTGTTTAAATTGAACCTCTGTACCGGTCCAGACACCCCAAATGTCATCGAGGAACCTATAATAACTGAAAGGTTTAAATTCCCAAGCAGCCAGGGCCCTTTCCTCCCATCTTGCCATAAATATGTTGGCATAGGAAGGGGCGAATTTTTTGCCCATGGCTGTGCCTTTGACCTGAAGGTAATGCTTGGAATTAAACTCAAAATCATTTTTTGTAAGGTTAATATCCAGCAATTTTAAAATCGCTTCCTCAGGTCTGTTTTTATCAGGGAATTTAATAAACCACTCTCTGACCGCTTCCATACCAGCTGGTGTTTCAATGTTGGTATATAAACTATCAATATCGATAGTGAACAGGAAACAGTCAGGCGGGAGAGAAAGATTTTTTATCTTTTCAATGAAGTCATAGGTATCCTTAATGTAGCTGGGGTGTCTGGTACTTATCGGGTTAAGGAAATATTCGATATACTCTGCTGTGGCCTGTGTTTCACTGCCACAGTCAGAGACAATGGGGCGGCCTGGGGGCATCTCAAAGGGAACACTCCAAGTGTGTGGTTCCTTATGAATTTTAGGGAGGAGGTAGAAATACCTGGGGCGTGGATCATCAGGGCCCATCAGGTAAATTTCTTGTTTTTTGTTTATGAAACCCTCCTCCCTTAATTTAATAAGAATGTCCCGCACGACAGGAACCGTTTTAAGGAAGATAGGTTCTGTGAGTTTTTTATAGTATTCTTCCTGGTTCAACTGCCGTTCCGCCTCCATTATGTATGCATATCTATCCATTATGACCACAGCACTGCCTTTGTCGGCCGGCTTGATCACAATGGATCTGTTATTTTTTAATTGTTGTAAGGCCTGTCTTTCATCCCGACTCAGATTTGGAACTACCCTGTAATTCCAGGGTATATTTCTGATTGCATATTTGTCCGCTCTAATTATTTGTCTGATGGTATTTGGGACTTGGGATAATTTGGGAGTCCAACTGGATTTCCCTACAAATGGAAGGATTTCTCCCTCCTTCTCATATCTATAGAAGGCTGCCAGAAGCAGTCTTCTATGATATTGTTGTATATCAGCAATCAGTAGTTTTTTTGTGTTTATGTTAATTTTGGGTGTGGGGATGAAAGTAAGGCCCTTGCTCAATAATTGAATTTGCCCTTTTGTAGGTGTGAAGTGTTTAGACAAATTTAAAACTTCACTCTTCCTATCTGATAATCCCGGTTTTGGGTTTATAGGGCAGCTAAGTTTAAGTGCTCGACCCATTGTTCGAATATGGCTCGAGCACAATTTAATGTCCAGTGAATTTGATCATCACCTACTTTAAATTGCGTTTTTGGCAATAATGGCAGGTGAGACATGTTTCTCCGGATATGGCTATTTAGGTTATCCAGGATCACCTGTTCGTCACTCTTTAGTGTCCTGGAGAAATTAATGAGCGGGATTATGATGTCGGCATTGGGGAATTTCTCCCTTGCTGCCTTTAAAGCCCGCTGCATTTCTTTAATAGCCGTTAACTTAGCTTTTTGACCGCGGTGATTTATCCCGAAGGATAAGATCACTTTCTCCACAGCCACGTGCACCTGTGCTTTTTTAATCAGGTTTTCTGCATGTCGGAATGTAGCACCTGGGTAGCTGTCAATTTGGACATCAGCAAAGGAGTGATGAGGAAATCTACTCACATTGGAGTCCCCCAGAATGCAATATTTTTTCCGTACACTAAGACCCCAATCAACCAGTTTCCTAACTGTGCGCAGGTGTCTAATGGGCTTGTACGCTTTTGGTGACTCAGACGGTGTGCTTGTGAACACATTAGACTGATCTAGAGGGGGGTCTGGTAAAAGACATCCCCCCACCTGGAACCCCAATGAACAAGGGGAATCCATGAGTGGGAGGGTGTCTAACTCACCCCGATCATCCTCAAAATTGATAAGAGGCTCTAGTTCAGTATCGCTAACATCGGATGAACTACTACTGCACTGAATTGCATGTATCTGAACCACTGGCAAGGAGAACTCCTCACGTGTATCTACGTGTGAGAGAACCGCCTCATGTTGTGTATGAGACACATCATCCTGTGTTCGTGACCTTTCTGTGGGAACTGGCATATCTGTGGATGTTTTTTGAGTTCCCGGGTCACTATGAACTTCCAGTAGTTCTGGATGTTCATCCTGATGTGCGACCGCCGGATTTTTCGGGGAAGACACTTGCACTGTGATCCGTTGCCTAGGTCGTGGGATCCTACGTGGCAGTGCAATGGGAAAAGGGGTAAGGGACGGAGGAGGTGTTCTCTCTCTAGTTGCAGTAGGTACAGGAGAAGGGGGTTCTGGGGCCTGTGACAGGGGTGGGAAATCTTCCTCTGTGATAACAGAGGTGACCCCATCCCTTTCTGTGTCCCTGTCCCTTCGTCCTTCAATCTGATCAAAAGACAGCAGGAGTGCCTCTACTTTCTTTATAGGCTCCTGCATATGTCTTTTGGGATATCTCCTTCTGTACCACTTAATTGCAACCTTCAGGGCTGTGTCCCAATCCCCAATCAGTGTTTTCTGCAAGATTTCACTCTCTTTCTCAATGAAATTTATGTAGTGATCTTGCAGGATTAGGCGTGTGGTGTATGCCCAATTTTTGGCATTACCTTCTAGGAGGGTTTTTGTTTCCGGTGTCAGATTAGCCGGTTTTACTACATCACCCAGAAAATATGTGAGCTTAGTAAAAGAAGGAGGTTCCTCCTCCGCATGTATAGAGATCTTCTCAAGATGATGGAAGGATCTCAGTAATTCTAATAATTGTTTAACTAAGCTTCTAAATTTTTTATCTTGGGCTTCTGCAGTTTGTTTTTTATTTCTACCCCTCCTAGTTTGTTTGGGCTGTTTTTTCTGTTTTTTGCCCTGTTTTTGTTTAGACTTTTTGTCATTTGTAGTGCCCCGTTGTTTGCCACTAGTGGATCGTGGTCTTTGCTGAGGGCTCTTACGTCTTGGAGCACGTCCCCACTGTCTCCAGTAGGGGTCATAATCGCTCCATTCAGGAATATGTCTAGGGTAATTCTGAGTGAATCTGGGGTACAGTTTGCTATTTCTGAACTCCCTAGTGTTTTGGGGAACTCTGTATTCCTGGTATCTGACGTTGTGATACCATTCCTCAGGACAGGGATACCTGTCTCTCCATCCCCAATCATCAGGATGGGAGTAGGGTCGCCCCCGTCCCGAATAGAATGGACCACGGTATGACATATTCAAAGTAAAACAAAATAGAATTCTTTAAACAATATGGCAAGTCTGTTGCTGCTCAAAATAAAATAAAATAAATTGATTTAAACAAATGGCAAGTCCGTTGCTGCAACGTTTCGGCTTGCTTAAGCCTTCATCAGGCATAGACTTGCCGAAAATAATTAAATTCAAAAAATGGGAAAAGGGAAAAGGGAAGAGAAAAAGAAAATGATGAATACAGAAGAAAATAAATTGTAATGAGTTCAATAAAGAACTGAAACAGGGAGGAAAAGAGTTTGCTAGGAAAAAAGCTATGCTAAGCAAAAGCTAATTAGCCAAACAAACTCAAGAAAATTGAGGAAAAATATATACAAAAGAGAGAAAAGTTTTGTCCTCTTGAATAAAGAGTTCAAACTGGCTATTAAGGGAAGAAAGACTGAAGTCTTTTAACAATCCTTTACCAGTTCTGAACAATTTTTTTCAAAGAAATAGGCTCTAAAACTCAACAATAGCTCGTGTTGCTGCTATAGCTCTCTGTCTCCAACTGAGAGGCTGCTTGCCTGTGAGTCACACACAGAGGCTAAGCTCCGCCCCCTTGTAAAAAAGGAAAAAGGAAAATAACAAGAAACTTTTTCAGTGTGGAGCTTATTTTTATTTTCCTCAGTGGTTTTTTCCTCTCCCCGATAATCTCTAATATGGTCTCCTTGTATTCAAAAAAATATAAAAATAATAATAATTATTATAATTATCTCTTCCTTTATTTTTCCATTTTTTTCATTTCCCAATCTTTTTGAATTGTATTTAATTAATACAGGTAAGTAAATCCAGGTAAGTTAAATAGATTATTATTTTGAATGTCCAAGTTAATTATTAATATTTTCTATTCATTATTTATAATAATTTTATGAAATATCATTCTTTTTGACAGGTTCCATGGATGATGCGGATACATCGGTAGCTCAACTATCGGAGGTGGCACTGGCTAGGTTAGGTTAGGGGAAATAGCCGCAACGCCAGGCCATGCCCGCTCCCACGCCGGAAATAAAAGAAAAGATTTGGGATTAGGGGTAGGGAAAATTAGGGTTGGGTAAATTGGGGTTAAGATTAGGGTTGGGAAAAGATAGGGTTAGAAAGCTTAAAGTAGGAAAGGTTATGGTTAGGGGTAGGTTAAGATTAGGGATAGGTAAGGGTGGGGGCTAGAAAGCGCAGAGTGGGCAATCTCCAGCGTCCACGTTGTGCACTGGCCTACCTCACAGTCACCAAGCACCGACGCCTCCGCCAATGGTTGTCGTGAACATGAGTCTTAAACTACTCTAGATTGTTCATTCAAACCCCATGGATGCATGGAACTTAAATTGTTAATCCATGTTCTTTCTGCCTTTTTTCTATCTTGGTGGGACCACCATCTGTTATATTGTAATCCCATAAACCTTAGGGATTCAATACCGTGTTTTATAAAGTGTTGGACAACCACAGTGTGTGAATCTTTTTTATGTTTAATATTATATCTATGTTGTGTCAACCTCACCGCCAAAGTGTTTCTGGTCTCCCCCACATACTGTTTATTGCACTTTGTGCAATAAATTAAATAGACACAATTGCTTGTGTCATGTTTCAAGGCCGGGGAAATCTCATAGATGGTTTTATTTTGTGGATTCTGGATCCATCGTTTTGGCCTGTATTCTCCCGGTGGGACAGGTTTCCTTTTTTCCTCTCCCGAGGGAGGCAACCTGCTTCGGACCAGAATATCCTTGAGATTTTGATTTTTGCGGTAGGCTGAAATGATTTTGTGGTCGTCCAACACCTTATTTTGCATATGAAATTGATGGAAATTAGATTTCATCAACTTGTTGAGATGGACACTTCCTTTAGAGAAGGTTGTGATTAATGGAATCATTTTTTTATTCTCGCTTTTCCTCTTTTCGAGAAATCGACTTTCACAGCTTCTCAGGAAGGAACGGGAATAACCTCGTTTCCGGAGTGCAGAAAAGAGAATGCTTTTCGCCTCCAGGAAATCCTCGGGCTGGGTACATATTCTGTGAAATCTCTGTATCTGAGATTTCACGATACCCCTGAAAGTATGTTTAGGATGAAAGCTTGATTTGTGGAGAAGTGCATGAGTGTCCGTGTCTTTAAAATAGACTCTAACATCTAATTTGCCTGTCTCCACAAACCCTTTGCCCTTGTAGGTTACTGTGTCCAAAAAGTTGACCCCCGTTCTGTCCAGTGTGTATTTAATTTTTATGGAACGGTGAAAATTATTTAGGTGGTCCGCAAATTGTTTAAATTGAACCTCTGTACCGGTCCAGACACCCCAAATGTCATCGAGGAACCTATAATAACTGAAAGGTTTAAATTCCCAAGCAGCCAGGGCCCTTTCCTCCCATCTTGCCATAAATATGTTGGCATAGGAAGGGGCGAATTTTTTGCCCATGGCTGTGCCTTTGACCTGAAGGTAATGCTTGGAATTAAACTCAAAATCATTTTTTGTAAGGTTAATATCCAGCAATTTTAAAATCGCTTCCTCAGGTCTGTTTTTATCAGGGAATTTAATAAACCACTCTCTGACCGCTTCCATACCAGCTGGTGTTTCAATGTTGGTATATAAACTATCAATATCGATAGTGAACAGGAAACAGTCAGGCGGGAGAGAAAGATTTTTTATCTTTTCAATGAAGTCATAGGTATCCTTAATGTAGCTGGGGTGTCTGGTACTTATCGGGTTAAGGAAATATTCGATATACTCTGCTGTGGCCTGTGTTTCACTGCCACAGTCAGAGACAATGGGGCGGCCTGGGGGCATCTCAAAGGGAACACTCCAAGTGTGTGGTTCCTTATGAATTTTAGGGAGGAGGTAGAAATACCTGGGGCGTGGATCATCAGGGCCCATCAGGTAAATTTCTTGTTTTTTGTTTATGAAACCCTCCTCCCTTAATTTAATAAGAATGTCCCGCACGACAGGAACCGTTTTAAGGAAGATAGGTTCTGTGAGTTTTTTATAGTATTCTTCCTGGTTCAACTGCCGTTCCGCCTCCATTATGTATGCATATCTATCCATTATGACCACAGCACTGCCTTTGTCGGCCGGCTTGATCACAATGGATCTGTTATTTTTTAATTGTTGTAAGGCCTGTCTTTCATCCCGACTCAGATTTGGAACTACCCTGTAATTCCAGGGTATATTTCTGATTGCATATTTGTCCGCTCTAATTATTTGTCTGATGGTATTTGGGACTTGGGATAATTTGGGAGTCCAACTGGATTTCCCTACAAATGGAAGGATTTCTCCCTCCTTCTCATATCTATAGAAGGCTGCCAGAAGCAGTCTTCTATGATATTGTTGTATATCAGCAATCAGTAGTTTTTTTGTGTTTATGTTAATTTTGGGTGTGGGGATGAAAGTAAGGCCCTTGCTCAATAATTGAATTTGCCCTTTTGTAGGTGTGAAGTGTTTAGACAAATTTAAAACTTCACTCTTCCTATCTGATAATCCCGGTTTTGGGTTTATAGGGCAGCTAAGTTTAAGTGCTCGACCCATTGTTCGAATATGGCTCGAGCACAATTTAATGTCCAGTGAATTTGATCATCACCTACTTTAAATTGCGTTTTTGGCAATAATGGCAGGTGAGACATGTTTCTCCGGATATGGCTATTTAGGTTATCCAGGATCACCTGTTCGTCACTCTTTAGTGTCCTGGAGAAATTAATGAGCGGGATTATGATGTCGGCATTGGGGAATTTCTCCCTTGCTGCCTTTAAAGCCCGCTGCATTTCTTTAATAGCCGTTAACTTAGCTTTTTGACCGCGGTGATTTATCCCGAAGGATAAGATCACTTTCTCCACAGCCACGTGCACCTGTGCTTTTTTAATCAGGTTTTCTGCATGTCGGAATGTAGCACCTGGGTAGCTGTCAATTTGGACATCAGCAAAGGAGTGATGAGGAAATCTACTCACATTGGAGTCCCCCAGAATGCAATATTTTTTCCGTACACTAAGACCCCAATCAACCAGTTTCCTAACTGTGCGCAGGTGTCTAATGGGCTTGTACGCTTTTGGTGACTCAGACGGTGTGCTTGTGAACACATTAGACTGATCTAGAGGGGGGTCTGGTAAAAGACATCCCCCCACCTGGAACCCCAATGAACAAGGGGAATCCATGAGTGGGAGGGTGTCTAACTCACCCCGATCATCCTCAAAATTGATAAGAGGCTCTAGTTCAGTATCGCTAACATCGGATGAACTACTACTGCACTGAATTGCATGTATCTGAACCACTGGCAAGGAGAACTCCTCACGTGTATCTACGTGTGAGAGAACCGCCTCATGTTGTGTATGAGACACATCATCCTGTGTTCGTGACCTTTCTGTGGGAACTGGCATATCTGTGGATGTTTTTTGAGTTCCCGGGTCACTATGAACTTCCAGTAGTTCTGGATGTTCATCCTGATGTGCGACCGCCGGATTTTTCGGGGAAGACACTTGCACTGTGATCCGTTGCCTAGGTCGTGGGATCCTACGTGGCAGTGCAATGGGAAAAGGGGTAAGGGACGGAGGAGGTGTTCTCTCTCTAGTTGCAGTAGGTACAGGAGAAGGGGGTTCTGGGGCCTGTGACAGGGGTGGGAAATCTTCCTCTGTGATAACAGAGGTGACCCCATCCCTTTCTGTGTCCCTGTCCCTTCGTCCTTCAATCTGATCAAAAGACAGCAGGAGTGCCTCTACTTTCTTTATAGGCTCCTGCATATGTCTTTTGGGATATCTCCTTCTGTACCACTTAATTGCAACCTTCAGGGCTGTGTCCCAATCCCCAATCAGTGTTTTCTGCAAGATTTCACTCTCTTTCTCAATGAAATTTATGTAGTGATCTTGCAGGATTAGGCGTGTGGTGTATGCCCAATTTTTGGCATTACCTTCTAGGAGGGTTTTTGTTTCCGGTGTCAGATTAGCCGGTTTTACTACATCACCCAGAAAATATGTGAGCTTAGTAAAAGAAGGAGGTTCCTCCTCCGCATGTATAGAGATCTTCTCAAGATGATGGAAGGATCTCAGTAATTCTAATAATTGTTTAACTAAGCTTCTAAATTTTTTATCTTGGGCTTCTGCAGTTTGTTTTTTATTTCTACCCCTCCTAGTTTGTTTGGGCTGTTTTTTCTGTTTTTTGCCCTGTTTTTGTTTAGACTTTTTGTCATTTGTAGTGCCCCGTTGTTTGCCACTAGTGGATCGTGGTCTTTGCTGAGGGCTCTTACGTCTTGGAGCACGTCCCCACTGTCTCCAGTAGGGGTCATAATCGCTCCATTCAGGAATATGTCTAGGGTAATTCTGAGTGAATCTGGGGTACAGTTTGCTATTTCTGAACTCCCTAGTGTTTTGGGGAACTCTGTATTCCTGGTATCTGACGTTGTGATACCATTCCTCAGGACAGGGATACCTGTCTCTCCATCCCCAATCATCAGGATGGGAGTAGGGTCGCCCCCGTCCCGAATAGAATGGACCACGGTATGACATATTCAAAGTAAAACAAAATAAAATTCTTTAAACAATATGGCAAGTCTGTTGCTGCTCAAAATAAAATAAAATAAATTGATTTAAACAAATGGCAAGTCCGTTGCTGCAACGTTTCGGCTTGCTTAAGCCTTCATCAGGCATAGACTTGCCGAAAATAATTAAATTCAAAAAATGGGAAAAGGGAAAAGGGAAGAGAAAAAGAAAATGATGAATACAGAAGAAAATAAATTGTAATGAGTTCAATAAAGAACTGAAACAGGGAGGAAAAGAGTTTGCTAGGAAAAAAGTTATGCTAAGCAAAAGCTAATTAGCCAAACAAACTCAAGAAAATTGAGGAAAAATATATACAAAAGAGAGAAAAGTTTTGTCCTCTTGAATAAAGAGTTCAAACTGGCTATTAAGGGAAGAAAGACTGAAGTCTTTTAACAATCCTTTACCAGTTCTGAACAATTTTTTTCAAAGAAATAGGCTCTAAAACTCAACAATAGCTCGTGTTGCTGCTATAGCTCTCTGTCTCCAACTGAGAGGCTGCTTGCCTGTGAGTCACACACAGAGGCTAAGCTCCGCCCCCTTGTAAAAAAGGAAAAAGGAAAATAACAAGAAACTTTTTCAGTGTGGAGCTTATTTTTATTTTCCTCAGTGGTTTTTTCCTCTCCCCGATAATCTCTAATATGGTCTCCTTGTATTCAAAAAAATATAAAAATAATAATAATTATTATAATTATCTCTTCCTTTATTTTTCCATTTTTTTCATTTCCCAATCTTTTTGAATTGTATTTAATTAATACAGGTAAGTAAATCCAGGTAAGTTAAATAGATTATTATTTTGAATGTCCAAGTTAATTATTAATATTTTCTATTCATTATTTATAATAATTTTATGAAATATCATTCTTTTTGACAGGTTCCATGGATGATGCGGATACATCGGTAGCTCAACTATCGGAGGTGGCACTGGCTAGGTTAGGTTAGGGGAAATAGCCGCAACGCCAGGCCATGCCCGCTCCCACGCCGGAAATAAAAGAAAAGATTTGGGATTAGGGGTAGGGAAAATTAGGGTTGGGTAAATTGGGGTTAAGATTAGGGTTGGGAAAAGATAGGGTTAGAAAGCTTAAAGTAGGAAAGGTTATGGTTAGGGGTAGGTTAAGATTAGGGATAGGTAAGGGTGGGGGCTAGAAAGCGCAGAGTGGGCAATCTCCAGCGTCCACGTTGTGCACTGGCCTACCTCACAGTCACCAAGCACCGACGCCTCCGCCAATGGTTGTCGTGAACATGAGTCTTAAACTACTCTAGATTGTTCATTCAAACCCCATGGATGCATGGAACTTAAATTGTTAATCCATGTTCTTTCTGCCTTTTTTCTATCTTGGTGGGACCACCATCTGTTATATTGTAATCCCATAAACCTTAGGGATTCAATACCGTGTTTTATAAAGTGTTGGACAACCACAGTGTGTGAATCTTTTTTATGTTTAATATTATATCTATGTTGTGTCAACCTCACCGCCAAAGTGTTTCTGGTCTCCCCCACATACTGTTTATTGCACTTTGTGCAATAAATTAAATAGACACAATTGCTTGTGTCATGTTTCAAGGCCGGGGAAATCTCATAGATGGTTTTATTTTGTGGATTCTGGATCCATCGTTTTGGCCTGTATTCTCCCGGTGGGACAGGTTTCCTTTTTTCCTCTCCCGAGGGAGGCAACCTGCTTCGGACCAGAATATCCTTGAGATTTTGATTTTTGCGGTAGGCTGAAATGATTTTGTGGTCGTCCAACACCTTATTTTGCATATGAAATTGATGGAAATTAGATTTCATCAACTTGTTGAGATGGACACTTCCTTTAGAGAAGGTTGTGATTAATGGAATCATTTTTTTATTCTCGCTTTTCCTCTTTTCGAGAAATCGACTTTCACAGCTTCTCAGGAAGGAACGGGAATAACCTCGTTTCCGGAGTGCAGAAAAGAGAATGCTTTTCGCCTCCAGGAAATCCTCGGGCTGGGTACATATTCTGTGAAATCTCTGTATCTGAGATTTCACGATACCCCTGAAAGTATGTTTAGGATGAAAGCTTGATTTGTGGAGAAGTGCATGAGTGTCCGTGTCTTTAAAATAGACTCTAACATCTAATTTGCCTGTCTCCACAAACCCTTTGCCCTTGTAGGTTACTGTGTCCAAAAAGTTGACCCCCGTTCTGTCCAGTGTGTATTTAATTTTTATGGAACGGTGAAAATTATTTAGGTGGTCCGCAAATTGTTTAAATTGAACCTCTGTACCGGTCCAGACACCCCAAATGTCATCGAGGAACCTATAATAACTGAAAGGTTTAAATTCCCAAGCAGCCAGGGCCCTTTCCTCCCATCTTGCCATAAATATGTTGGCATAGGAAGGGGCGAATTTTTTGCCCATGGCTGTGCCTTTGACCTGAAGGTAATGCTTGGAATTAAACTCAAAATCATTTTTTGTAAGGTTAATATCCAGCAATTTTAAAATCGCTTCCTCAGGTCTGTTTTTATCAGGGAATTTAATAAACCACTCTCTGACCGCTTCCATACCAGCTGGTGTTTCAATGTTGGTATATAAACTATCAATATCGATAGTGAACAGGAAACAGTCAGGCGGGAGAGAAAGATTTTTTATCTTTTCAATGAAGTCATAGGTATCCTTAATGTAGCTGGGGTGTCTGGTACTTATCGGGTTAAGGAAATATTCGATATACTCTGCTGTGGCCTGTGTTTCACTGCCACAGTCAGAGACAATGGGGCGGCCTGGGGGCATCTCAAAGGGAACACTCCAAGTGTGTGGTTCCTTATGAATTTTAGGGAGGAGGTAGAAATACCTGGGGCGTGGATCATCAGGGCCCATCAGGTAAATTTCTTGTTTTTTGTTTATGAAACCCTCCTCCCTTAATTTAATAAGAATGTCCCGCACGACAGGAACCGTTTTAAGGAAGATAGGTTCTGTGAGTTTTTTATAGTATTCTTCCTGGTTCAACTGCCGTTCCGCCTCCATTATGTATGCATATCTATCCATTATGACCACAGCACTGCCTTTGTCGGCCGGCTTGATCACAATGGATCTGTTATTTTTTAATTGTTGTAAGGCCTGTCTTTCATCCCGACTCAGATTTGGAACTACCCTGTAATTCCAGGGTATATTTCTGATTGCATATTTGTCCGCTCTAATTATTTGTCTGATGGTATTTGGGACTTGGGATAATTTGGGAGTCCAACTGGATTTCCCTACAAATGGAAGGATTTCTCCCTCCTTCTCATATCTATAGAAGGCTGCCAGAAGCAGTCTTCTATGATATTGTTGTATATCAGCAATCAGTAGTTTTTTTGTGTTTATGTTAATTTTGGGTGTGGGGATGAAAGTAAGGCCCTTGCTCAATAATTGAATTTGCCCTTTTGTAGGTGTGAAGTGTTTAGACAAATTTAAAACTTCACTCTTCCTATCTGATAATCCCGGTTTTGGGTTTATAGGGCAGCTAAGTTTAAGTGCTCGACCCATTGTTCGAATATGGCTCGAGCACAATTTAATGTCCAGTGAATTTGATCATCACCTACTTTAAATTGCGTTTTTGGCAATAATGGCAGGTGAGACATGTTTCTCCGGATATGGCTATTTAGGTTATCCAGGATCACCTGTTCGTCACTCTTTAGTGTCCTGGAGAAATTAATGAGCGGGATTATGATGTCGGCATTGGGGAATTTCTCCCTTGCTGCCTTTAAAGCCCGCTGCATTTCTTTAATAGCCGTTAACTTAGCTTTTTGACCGCGGTGATTTATCCCGAAGGATAAGATCACTTTCTCCACAGCCACGTGCACCTGTGCTTTTTTAATCAGGTTTTCTGCATGTCGGAATGTAGCACCTGGGTAGCTGTCAATTTGGACATCAGCAAAGGAGTGATGAGGAAATCTACTCACATTGGAGTCCCCCAGAATGCAATATTTTTTCCGTACACTAAGACCCCAATCAACCAGTTTCCTAACTGTGCGCAGGTGTCTAATGGGCTTGTACGCTTTTGGTGACTCAGACGGTGTGCTTGTGAACACATTAGACTGATCTAGAGGGGGGTCTGGTAAAAGACATCCCCCCACCTGGAACCCCAATGAACAAGGGGAATCCATGAGTGGGAGGGTGTCTAACTCACCCCGATCATCCTCAAAATTGATAAGAGGCTCTAGTTCAGTATCGCTAACATCGGATGAACTACTACTGCACTGAATTGCATGTATCTGAACCACTGGCAAGGAGAACTCCTCACGTGTATCTACGTGTGAGAGAACCGCCTCATGTTGTGTATGAGACACATCATCCTGTGTTCGTGACCTTTCTGTGGGAACTGGCATATCTGTGGATGTTTTTTGAGTTCCCGGGTCACTATGAACTTCCAGTAGTTCTGGATGTTCATCCTGATGTGCGACCGCCGGATTTTTCGGGGAAGACACTTGCACTGTGATCCGTTGCCTAGGTCGTGGGATCCTACGTGGCAGTGCAATGGGAAAAGGGGTAAGGGACGGAGGAGGTGTTCTCTCTCTAGTTGCAGTAGGTACAGGAGAAGGGGGTTCTGGGGCCTGTGACAGGGGTGGGAAATCTTCCTCTGTGATAACAGAGGTGACCCCATCCCTTTCTGTGTCCCTGTCCCTTCGTCCTTCAATCTGATCAAAAGACAGCAGGAGTGCCTCTACTTTCTTTATAGGCTCCTGCATATGTCTTTTGGGATATCTCCTTCTGTACCACTTAATTGCAACCTTCAGGGCTGTGTCCCAATCCCCAATCAGTGTTTTCTGCAAGATTTCACTCTCTTTCTCAATGAAATTTATGTAGTGATCTTGCAGGATTAGGCGTGTGGTGTATGCCCAATTTTTGGCATTACCTTCTAGGAGGGTTTTTGTTTCCGGTGTCAGATTAGCCGGTTTTACTACATCACCCAGAAAATATGTGAGCTTAGTAAAAGAAGGAGGTTCCTCCTCCGCATGTATAGAGATCTTCTCAAGATGATGGAAGGATCTCAGTAATTCTAATAATTGTTTAACTAAGCTTCTAAATTTTTTATCTTGGGCTTCTGCAGTTTGTTTTTTATTTCTACCCCTCCTAGTTTGTTTGGGCTGTTTTTTCTGTTTTTTGCCCTGTTTTTGTTTAGACTTTTTGTCATTTGTAGTGCCCCGTTGTTTGCCACTAGTGGATCGTGGTCTTTGCTGAGGGCTCTTACGTCTTGGAGCACGTCCCCACTGTCTCCAGTAGGGGTCATAATCGCTCCATTCAGGAATATGTCTAGGGTAATTCTGAGTGAATCTGGGGTACAGTTTGCTATTTCTGAACTCCCTAGTGTTTTGGGGAACTCTGTATTCCTGGTATCTGACGTTGTGATACCATTCCTCAGGACAGGGATACCTGTCTCTCCATCCCCAATCATCAGGATGGGAGTAGGGTCGCCCCCGTCCCGAATAGAATGGACCACGGTATGACATATTCAAAGTAAAACAAAATAGAATTCTTTAAACAATATGGCAAGTCTGTTGCTGCTCAAAATAAAATAAAATAAATTGATTTAAACAAATGGCAAGTCCGTTGCTGCAACGTTTCGGCTTGCTTAAGCCTTCATCAGGCATAGACTTGCCGAAAATAATTAAATTCAAAAAATGGGAAAAGGGAAAAGGGAAGAGAAAAAGAAAATGATGAATACAGAAGAAAATAAATTGTAATGAGTTCAATAAAGAACTGAAACAGGGAGGAAAAGAGTTTGCTAGGAAAAAAGCTATGCTAAGCAAAAGCTAATTAGCCAAACAAACTCAAGAAAATTGAGGAAAAATATATACAAAAGAGAGAAAAGTTTTGTCCTCTTGAATAAAGAGTTCAAACTGGCTATTAAGGGAAGAAAGACTGAAGTCTTTTAACAATCCTTTACCAGTTCTGAACAATTTTTTTCAAAGAAATAGGCTCTAAAACTCAACAATAGCTCGTGTTGCTGCTATAGCTCTCTGTCTCCAACTGAGAGGCTGCTTGCCTGTGAGTCACACACAGAGGCTAAGCTCCACCCCCTTGTAAAAAAGGAAAAAGGAAAATAACAAGAAACTTTTTCAGTGTGGAGCTTATTTTTATTTTCCTCAGTGGTTTTTTCCTCTCCCCGATAATCTCTAATATGGTCTCCTTGTATTCAAAAAAATATAAAAATAATAATAATTATTATAATTATCTCTTCCTTTATTTTTCCATTTTTTTCATTTCCCAATCTTTTTGAATTGTATTTAATTAATACAGGTAAGTAAATCCAGGTAAGTTAAATAGATTATTATTTTGAATGTCCAAGTTAATTATTAATATTTTCTATTCATTATTTATAATAATTTTATGAAATATCATTCTTTTTGACAGGTTCCATGGATGATGCGGATACATCGGTAGCTCAACTATCGGAGGTGGCACTGGCTAGGTTAGGTTAGGGGAAATAGCCGCAACGCCAGGCCATGCCCGCTCCCACGCCGGAAATAAAAGAAAAGATTTGGGATTAGGGGTAGGGAAAATTAGGGTTGGGTAAATTGGGGTTAAGATTAGGGTTGGGAAAAGATAGGGTTAGAAAGCTTAAAGTAGGAAAGGTTATGGTTAGGGGTAGGTTAAGATTAGGGATAGGTAAGGGTGGGGGCTAGAAAGCGCAGAGTGGGCAATCTCCAGGGTTAGGGTTAGGGTTAGGGTTAGGGTTAGGTGAAATCCGTGGCTCTAGGGTTCTACACAGGTCCCGAGTGAGGTTAGGATTAGGGAAAAGGGATTAGGGTAAGGACATAATAGGGTAACGGTCCCGGGACAGGGTCCAAGGCAGGGAACTTTGGGGTTAGGTTAAGGTTTGGGGGTAGGGTAGGAAGACTCGGGTCTATGCAGGCCTTTGAACCAACGTTGTGCACTGGCCTACCATGATTTCATTGTTTACAGACCCCTCCAATCCCCCATGTAGCACTGAATCACATCCCTCCCTTTGATTTTACTATGAGCTCCCCATTAGCAAGTCTTTAGCGCAACGTTTCGGTTTTATTTAAACCTTCTTCAGGCGCAGACTTGCTTTATTTCTTTTAAACATAGGCCTTTAAGTTTCAAAAAATAGTTTTTCACTCTTGTAGATGTTTCTTCATGCTGCTTTAAGAATCAAATGCTGAACTCTGTGGTAAATGACTGTTTTAAATGCATAGGCTCCGCCCCCTTGTTCAAAAAATAGCAGCCAATGAGAAATTCTCCTGTTTTCTGAATTTATTTTCTTTTGTTTTCTTGATTATTTAGCTTGAAAAAATTATTTAAGTACCCCAGGTATATTTTATATTTACTTCCTAATTTTTCTCAAGATTTCTTTCTTATTTATTATTGTCTTTATCATTCTTTTTTCAGGATTTAATTTTCTTATGATGTTTTTTTCCTTTTTTATCTCTCTTTTATCCTTTGTTTAGGATTTATGATGCCCCACACAGGTATATGCAACATGTAAATATTTTTTCTTTAGTGTTTTTATGACTCTTTGTTTCTTTTCAATGTTTCTTATGATGTATTCTCTTTATTTTCATAACTCTTTTTCTTTTTTCAGGACTTCTGAACACCCAGACCGGTACGTGTAAGTGGTAAGTATTTTTCTTAAACCTTTCTTTAGTGTTTTTCTTTCTTGAAATGACTCTTTGTTCCTTTTTCAAGTTTATTTCAATGTGTTCTCTCCATTTTTTGACAGGAATTATGACCCCCAGACAGACACACGCAGCAGGTAAGTATTTTTTTAACTCTTTGTTCCTTTTTCAAGTTTCTTTCAAAGTATTCTGTTTGTTTTTGTGATTCTTTTATCTTTTTAACAGGAATTATGACCCCCAAACAGATATATGCGGCAGGTAAGTATTTCTTTAACAGGTAAGTATTTTTCTTAAACCTTTCTTAAATGTTTTTCTTTCTTGAAATGACTCTTTGTTCCTTTTTTAAGTTTCTTGCAATGTATTCTCTTCATTTTTGTGATTCTCTTATCTTTTTAACAGGAATTATGACACCCAGACAGATATATGCAGCAGGTAAGTATTTCTTTAACAGGTAAGTATTTTTCTTAAACCTTTCTTTTGTGTTTTTCTCACTTGGAATGACTCTTTGTTCCTTTTTCAGGTTTCCTTTAATGTATTCTCTCCATTTTTGTGATTCTTTTTTTCCTTTTATCAGGAATTATGATCTTCAGACAAACACATGCAGCAGGTAAGTATTTCTTCAACTTTTCTTTGATGTCTTTCTTCAATTTTATGACTTATGTTTGACATTAATTTTCTGTTTTTCAGGCCAATGAAACAATAAGAGGGCAGAATCTGAATTCAAATCCATCAGGTGGCACGGGCGGGTTAGGTTTAGGGGAAATCCGTGGCTCTAGGGTTCTACACAGGTCCCGAGTGAGGTTAGGATTAGGGAAAAGGGATTAGGGTAAGGACATAATAGGGTAACGGTCCCGGGACAGGGTCCAAGGCAGGGAACTTTGGGGTTAGGTTAAGGTTTGGGGGTAGGGTAGGAAGACTCGGGTCTATGCAGGCCTTTGAACCAACGTTGTGCACTGGCCTACCATGATTTCATTGTTTACAGACCCCTCCAATCCCCCATGTAGCACTGAATCACATCCCTCCCTTTGATTTTACTATGAGCTCCCCATTAGCAAGTCTTTAGCGCAACGTTTCGGTTTTATTTAAACCTTCTTCAGGCGCAGACTTGCTTTATTTCTTTTAAACATAGGCCTTTAAGTTTCAAAAAATAGTTTTTCACTCTTGTAGATGTTTCTTCATGCTGCTTTAAGAATCAAATGCTGAACTCTGTGGTAAATGACTGTTTTAAATGCATAGGCTCCGCCCCCTTGTTCAAAAAATAGCAGCCAATGAGAAATTCTCCTGTTTTCTGAATTTATTTTCTTTTGTTTTCTTGATTATTTAGCTTGAAAAAATTATTTAAGTGCCCCAGGTATATTTTATATTTACTTCCTAATTTTTCTCAAGATTTCTTTCTTATTTATTATTGTCTTTATCATTCTTTTTTCAGGATTTAATTTTCTTATGATGTTTTTTTCCTTTTTTATCTCTCTTTTATCCTTTGTTTAGGATTTATGATGCCCCACACAGGTATATGCAACATGTAAATATTTTTTCTTTAGTGTTTTTATGACTCTTTGTTTCTTTTCAATGTTTCTTATGATGTATTCTCTTTATTTTCATAACTCTTTTTCTTTTTTCAGGACTTCTGAACACCCAGACCGGTACGTGTAAGTGGTAAGTATTTTTCTTAAACCTTTCTTTAGTGTTTTTCTTTCTTGAAATGACTCTTTGTTCCTTTTTCAAGTTTATTTCAATGTGTTCTCTCCATTTTTTGACAGGAATTATGACCCCCAGACAGACACACGCAGCAGGTAAGTATTTTTTTAACTCTTTGTTCCTTTTTCAAGTTTCTTTCAAAGTATTCTGTTTGTTTTTGTGATTCTTTTATCTTTTTAACAGGAATTATGACCCCCAAACAGATATATGCGGCAGGTAAGTATTTCTTTAACAGGTAAGTATTTTTCTTAAACCTTTCTTAAATGTTTTTCTTTCTTGAAATGACTCTTTGTTCCTTTTTTAAGTTTCTTGCAATGTATTCTCTTCATTTTTGTGATTCTCTTATCTTTTTAACAGGAATTATGACACCCAGACAGATATATGCAGCAGGTAAGTATTTCTTTAACAGGTAAGTATTTTTCTTAAACCTTTCTTTTGTGTTTTTCTCACTTGGAATGACTCTTTGTTCCTTTTTCAGGTTTCCTTTAATGTATTCTCTCCATTTTTGTGATTCTTTTTTTTCCTTTTATCAGGAATTATGATCTTCAGACAAACACATGCAGCAGGTAAGTATTTCTTCAACTTTTCTTTGATGTCTTTCTTCAATTTTATGACTTATGTTTGACATTAATTTTCTGTTTTTCAGGCCAATGAAACAATAAGAGGGCAGAATCTGGGTTAGGGTTAGGGTTAGGGTTAGGGGAAATACGTGGCTCTAGGGTTCTACACAGGTCCCGAGTGAGGTTAGGATTAGGGAAAAGGGATTAGGGTAAGGACATAATAGGGTAACGGTCCCGGGACAGGGTCCAAGGCAGGGAACTTTGGGGTTAGGTTAAGGTTTGGGGGTAGGGTAGGAAGACTCGGGTCCATGCAGGCCTTTGAACCAACGTTGTGCACTGGCCTACCATGATTTCATTGTTTACAGACCCCTCCAATCCCCCATGTAGCACTGAATCACATCCCTCCCTTTGATTTTACTATGAGCTCCCCATTAGCAAGTCTTTAGCGCAACGTTTCGGTTTTATTTAAACCTTCTTCAGGCGCAGACTTGCTTTATTTCTTTAGATTGTAGGCCTTTAAGTTTCAAAAATCAGTATTACATTCTTTTAGATGTGTCTTCATGCTGCTTTAAAGCTCAAATGCTGAACACTGTGGTAAATGGCTCTTTTGGCTGCATAGGCTCCACCCCCTTGTTCAAAAAATAACAGCCAATGAAAAATTCTCCTTTTTTCTGAATTTATTTTCTTTGTTTTCTTGATAATTTAGCTTCAAAATTATTTAAGTGCCCCAGGTACATTTTATATTTACTTCTTAATTTTTCTCAAAATTTCTCTTATTTTTCATTATCTTTATTATTCTCTTTTTCAGGATTTAATTTTCTTATGATGGTTTTCTCTTATTTTTATCACTCTTTTTCCTTTGTTTAGGATTTATGATCCCCCACACAGACACACGCAAACTGTAAATATTTTTCCTTTAGTGTTTTTATGACTCTTTGTTTCTTTTCCAGGTTTATTTTAGTGTATTCTCTTTATTTTTATAACTCTTTTTCTTATTTCAGGACTTCTGATCGCCCAGACTGGTACGTGCAAGTGGTAAGTATTTTTCTTAAACTTTTCCTTAATGTTTTTCTTTCTTGGAATGACTCTTTGTTCCTTTTTCAAGTTTCTTTCAATGTATTCTCTTCATTTTTTGTAATTCTTTTATCTTTTTGACAGGAATTATGACCCCCAGACAGACACAGGCAGCAGGTAAGTATTTCTTTAGCAGGTAAGTATTTTTCTTAAACCTTTCTTTAATATTTTTCTTTCTTGAGATGACTCCTTGTTCCTTTTTCAAGTTTCTTTCAATGTATTCTCCTCATTTTTTGTGATTCTTTTATCTTTTTAACAGGAATTATGACCCCCAGACAGATGCATGCAGCAGGTAAGTGTTTCCTCAACAGGTAAGTATTTTTCTTAAATCTTTCTTTAGTGTTTCTCTTCCTTGGAACGACTCTTTGTTCATTTTTCAAGTTCCTTTCAATGTATTCTATTCATTTTTGTGATTCTTTTATCTTTTTAACAGGAATTAAGACCCCCAAACAGACACATGCGGCAGATAAGTGTTTCTTCAACAGGTAAGTATTTTTCTTAAACCTTTCTTTTGTGTTTTTCTTACTCTTTGTTCCTTTTTCAGGTTTCCTTTAGTGTATTCTCTTCATTTGTGTGATTCTTTTTTCCTTTTATCAGGAATTATGATCTCCGGACAGACACATGCAGCAGGTAAGTATTTCTTCAACTTTTCTTTGATGTTTTTCTTCAATTTTATGACTCATGTTTGACATTAATTTTCTGTTTTTCAGGCCAATGAAACAATAAGAGGGCAGAATCTGAATTCAAATCCATCAGGTGGCACGGGCGGGTTAGGATTAGGGGAAATACGTGGCTCTAGGGTTCTACACAGGTCCCGAGTGAGGTTAGGATTAGGGAAAAGGGATTAGGGTAAGGACATAATAGGGTAACGGTCCCGGGACAGGGTCCAAGGCAGGGAACTTTGGGGTTAGGTTAAGGTTTGGGGGTAGGGTAGGAAGACTCGGGTCCATGCAGGCCTTTGAACCAACGTTGTGCACTGGCCTACCATGATTTCATTGTTTACAGACCCCTCCAATCCCCCATGTAGCACTGAATCACATCCCTCCCTTTGATTTTACTATGAGCTCCCCATTAGCAAGTCTTTAGCGCAACGTTTCGGTTTTATTTAAACCTTCTTCAGGCGCAGACTTGCTTTATTTCTTTAGATTGTAGGCCTTTAAGTTTCAAAAATCAGTATTACATTCTTTTAGATGTGTCTTCATGCTGCTTTAAAGCTCAAATGCTGAACACTGTGGTAAATGGCTCTTTTGGCTGCATAGGCTCCACCCCCTTGTTCAAAAAATAACAGCCAATGAAAAATTCTCCTTTTTTCTGAATTTATTTTCTTTGTTTTCTTGATAATTTAGCTTCAAAATTATTTAAGTGCCCCAGGTACATTTTATATTTACTTCTTAATTTTTCTCAAAATTTCTCTTATTTTTCATTATCTTTATTATTCTCTTTTTCAGGATTTAATTTTCTTATGATGGTTTTCTCTTATTTTTATCACTCTTTTTCCTTTGTTTAGGATTTATGATCCCCCACACAGACACACGCAAACTGTAAATATTTTTCCTTTAGTGTTTTTATGACTCTTTGTTTCTTTTCCAGGTTTATTTTAGTGTATTCTCTTTATTTTTATAACTCTTTTTCTTATTTCAGGACTTCTGATCGCCCAGACTGGTACGTGCAAGTGGTAAGTATTTTTCTTAAACTTTTCCTTAATGTTTTTCTTTCTTGGAATGACTCTTTGTTCCTTTTTCAAGTTTCTTTCAATGTATTCTCTTCATTTTTTGTAATTCTTTTATCTTTTTGACAGGAATTATGACCCCCAGACAGACACAGGCAGCAGGTAAGTATTTCTTTAGCAGGTAAGTATTTTTCTTAAACCTTTCTTTAATATTTTTCTTTCTTGAGATGACTCCTTGTTCCTTTTTCAAGTTTCTTTCAATGTATTCTCCTCATTTTTTGTGATTCTTTTATCTTTTTAACAGGAATTATGACCCCCAGACAGATGCATGCAGCAGGTAAGTGTTTCCTCAACAGGTAAGTATTTTTCTTAAATCTTTCTTTAGTGTTTCTCTTCCTTGGAACGACTCTTTGTTCATTTTTCAAGTTCCTTTCAATGTATTCTATTCATTTTTGTGATTCTTTTATCTTTTTAACAGGAATTAAGACCCCCAAACAGACACATGCGGCAGATAAGTGTTTCTTCAACAGGTAAGTATTTTTCTTAAACCTTTCTTTTGTGTTTTTCTTACTCTTTGTTCCTTTTTCAGGTTTCCTTTAGTGTATTCTCTTCATTTGTGTGATTCTTTTTTCCTTTTATCAGGAATTATGATCTCCGGACAGACACATGCAGCAGGTAAGTATTTCTTCAACTTTTCTTTGATGTTTTTCTTCAATTTTATGACTCATGTTTGACATTAATTTTCTGTTTTTCAGGCCAATGAAACAATAAGAGGGCAGAATCTGAATTCAAATCCATCAGGTGGCACGGGCGGGTTAGGATTAGGGGAAATACGTGGCTCTAGGGTTCTACACAGGTCCCGAGTGAGGTTAGGATTAGGGAAAAGGGATTAGGGTAAGGACATAATAGGGTAACGGTCCCGGGACAGGGTCCAAGGCAGGGAACTTTGGGGTTAGGTTAAGGTTTGGGGGTAGGGTAGGAAGACTCGGGTCCATGCAGGCCTTTGAACCAACGTTGTGCACTGGCCTACCATGATTTCATTGTTTACAGACCCCTCCAATCCCCCATGTAGCACTGAATCACATCCCTCCCTTTGATTTTACTATGAGCTCCCCATTAGCAAGTCTTTAGCGCAACGTTTCGGTTTTATTTAAACCTTCTTCAGGCGCAGACTTGCTTTATTTCTTTAGATTGTAGGCCTTTAAGTTTCAAAAATCAGTATTACATTCTTTTAGATGTGTCTTCATGCTGCTTTAAAGCTCAAATGCTGAACACTGTGGTAAATGGCTCTTTTGGCTGCATAGGCTCCACCCCCTTGTTCAAAAAATAACAGCCAATGAAAAATTCTCCTTTTTTCTGAATTTATTTTCTTTGTTTTCTTGATAATTTAGCTTCAAAATTATTTAAGTGCCCCAGGTACATTTTATATTTACTTCTTAATTTTTCTCAAAATTTCTCTTATTTTTCATTATCTTTATTATTCTCTTTTTCAGGATTTAATTTTCTTATGATGGTTTTCTCTTATTTTTATCACTCTTTTTCCTTTGTTTAGGATTTATGATCCCCCACACAGACACACGCAAACTGTAAATATTTTTCCTTTAGTGTTTTTATGACTCTTTGTTTCTTTTCCAGGTTTATTTTAGTGTATTCTCTTTATTTTTATAACTCTTTTTCTTATTTCAGGACTTCTGATCGCCCAGACTGGTACGTGCAAGTGGTAAGTATTTTTCTTAAACTTTTCCTTAATGTTTTTCTTTCTTGGAATGACTCTTTGTTCCTTTTTCAAGTTTCTTTCAATGTATTCTCTTCATTTTTTGTAATTCTTTTATCTTTTTGACAGGAATTATGACCCCCAGACAGACACAGGCAGCAGGTAAGTATTTCTTTAGCAGGTAAGTATTTTTCTTAAACCTTTCTTTAATATTTTTCTTTCTTGAGATGACTCCTTGTTCCTTTTTCAAGTTTCTTTCAATGTATTCTCCTCATTTTTTGTGATTCTTTTATCTTTTTAACAGGAATTATGACCCCCAGACAGATGCATGCAGCAGGTAAGTGTTTCCTCAACAGGTAAGTATTTTTCTTAAATCTTTCTTTAGTGTTTCTCTTCCTTGGAACGACTCTTTGTTCATTTTTCAAGTTCCTTTCAATGTATTCTATTCATTTTTGTGATTCTTTTATCTTTTTAACAGGAATTAAGACCCCCAAACAGACACATGCGGCAGATAAGTGTTTCTTCAACAGGTAAGTATTTTTCTTAAACCTTTCTTTTGTGTTTTTCTTACTCTTTGTTCCTTTTTCAGGTTTCCTTTAGTGTATTCTCTTCATTTGTGTGATTCTTTTTTCCTTTTATCAGGAATTATGATCTCCGGACAGACACATGCAGCAGGTAAGTATTTCTTCAACTTTTCTTTGATGTTTTTCTTCAATTTTATGACTCATGTTTGACATTAATTTTCTGTTTTTCAGGCCAATGAAACAATAAGAGGGCAGAATCTGAATTCAAATCCATCAGGTGGCACGGGCGGGTTAGGATTAGGGGAAATACGTGGCTCTAGGGTTCTACACAGGTCCCGAGTGAGGTTAGGATTAGGGAAAAGGGATTAGGGTAAGGACATAATAGGGTAACGGTCCCGGGACAGGGTCCAAGGCAGGGAACTTTGGGGTTAGGTTAAGGTTTGGGGGTAGGGTAGGAAGACTCGGGTCCATGCAGGCCTTTGAACCAACGTTGTGCACTGGCCTACCATGATTTCATTGTTTACAGACCCCTCCAATCCCCCATGTAGCACTGAATCACATCCCTCCCTTTGATTTTACTATGAGCTCCCCATTAGCAAGTCTTTAGCGCAACGTTTCGGTTTTATTTAAACCTTCTTCAGGCGCAGACTTGCTTTATTTCTTTAGATTGTAGGCCTTTAAGTTTCAAAAATCAGTATTACATTCTTTTAGATGTGTCTTCATGCTGCTTTAAAGCTCAAATGCTGAACACTGTGGTAAATGGCTCTTTTGGCTGCATAGGCTCCACCCCCTTGTTCAAAAAATAACAGCCAATGAAAAATTCTCCTTTTTTCTGAATTTATTTTCTTTGTTTTCTTGATAATTTAGCTTCAAAATTATTTAAGTGCCCCAGGTACATTTTATATTTACTTCTTAATTTTTCTCAAAATTTCTCTTATTTTTCATTATCTTTATTATTCTCTTTTTCAGGATTTAATTTTCTTATGATGGTTTTCTCTTATTTTTATCACTCTTTTTCCTTTGTTTAGGATTTATGATCCCCCACACAGACACACGCAAACTGTAAATATTTTTCCTTTAGTGTTTTTATGACTCTTTGTTTCTTTTCCAGGTTTATTTTAGTGTATTCTCTTTATTTTTATAACTCTTTTTCTTATTTCAGGACTTCTGATCGCCCAGACTGGTACGTGCAAGTGGTAAGTATTTTTCTTAAACTTTTCCTTAATGTTTTTCTTTCTTGGAATGACTCTTTGTTCCTTTTTCAAGTTTCTTTCAATGTATTCTCTTCATTTTTTGTAATTCTTTTATCTTTTTGACAGGAATTATGACCCCCAGACAGACACAGGCAGCAGGTAAGTATTTCTTTAGCAGGTAAGTATTTTTCTTAAACCTTTCTTTAATATTTTTCTTTCTTGAGATGACTCCTTGTTCCTTTTTCAAGTTTCTTTCAATGTATTCTCCTCATTTTTTGTGATTCTTTTATCTTTTTAACAGGAATTATGACCCCCAGACAGATGCATGCAGCAGGTAAGTGTTTCCTCAACAGGTAAGTATTTTTCTTAAATCTTTCTTTAGTGTTTCTCTTCCTTGGAACGACTCTTTGTTCATTTTTCAAGTTCCTTTCAATGTATTCTATTCATTTTTGTGATTCTTTTATCTTTTTAACAGGAATTAAGACCCCCAAACAGACACATGCGGCAGATAAGTGTTTCTTCAACAGGTAAGTATTTTTCTTAAACCTTTCTTTTGTGTTTTTCTTACTCTTTGTTCCTTTTTCAGGTTTCCTTTAGTGTATTCTCTTCATTTGTGTGATTCTTTTTTCCTTTTATCAGGAATTATGATCTCCGGACAGACACATGCAGCAGGTAAGTATTTCTTCAACTTTTCTTTGATGTTTTTCTTCAATTTTATGACTCATGTTTGACATTAATTTTCTGTTTTTCAGGCCAATGAAACAATAAGAGGGCAGAATCTGAATTCAAATCCATCAGGTGGCACGGGCGGGTTAGGATTAGGGGAAATACGTGGCTCTAGGGTTCTACACAGGTCCCGAGTGAGGTTAGGATTAGGGAAAAGGGATTAGGGTAAGGACATAATAGGGTAACGGTCCCGGGACAGGGTCCAAGGCAGGGAACTTTGGGGTTAGGTTAAGGTTTGGGGGTAGGGTAGGAAGACTCGGGTCCATGCAGGCCTTTGAACCAACGTTGTGCACTGGCCTACCATGATTTCATTGTTTACAGACCCCTCCAATCCCCCATGTAGCACTGAATCACATCCCTCCCTTTGATTTTACTATGAGCTCCCCATTAGCAAGTCTTTAGCGCAACGTTTCGGTTTTATTTAAACCTTCTTCAGGCGCAGACTTGCTTTATTTCTTTAGATTGTAGGCCTTTAAGTTTCAAAAATCAGTATTACATTCTTTTAGATGTGTCTTCATGCTGCTTTAAAGCTCAAATGCTGAACACTGTGGTAAATGGCTCTTTTGGCTGCATAGGCTCCACCCCCTTGTTCAAAAAATAACAGCCAATGAAAAATTCTCCTTTTTTCTGAATTTATTTTCTTTGTTTTCTTGATAATTTAGCTTCAAAATTATTTAAGTGCCCCAGGTACATTTTATATTTACTTCTTAATTTTTCTCAAAATTTCTCTTATTTTTCATTATCTTTATTATTCTCTTTTTCAGGATTTAATTTTCTTATGATGGTTTTCTCTTATTTTTATCACTCTTTTTCCTTTGTTTAGGATTTATGATCCCCCACACAGACACACGCAAACTGTAAATATTTTTCCTTTAGTGTTTTTATGACTCTTTGTTTCTTTTCCAGGTTTATTTTAGTGTATTCTCTTTATTTTTATAACTCTTTTTCTTATTTCAGGACTTCTGATCGCCCAGACTGGTACGTGCAAGTGGTAAGTATTTTTCTTAAACTTTTCCTTAATGTTTTTCTTTCTTGGAATGACTCTTTGTTCCTTTTTCAAGTTTCTTTCAATGTATTCTCTTCATTTTTTGTAATTCTTTTATCTTTTTGACAGGAATTATGACCCCCAGACAGACACAGGCAGCAGGTAAGTATTTCTTTAGCAGGTAAGTATTTTTCTTAAACCTTTCTTTAATATTTTTCTTTCTTGAGATGACTCCTTGTTCCTTTTTCAAGTTTCTTTCAATGTATTCTCCTCATTTTTTGTGATTCTTTTATCTTTTTAACAGGAATTATGACCCCCAGACAGATGCATGCAGCAGGTAAGTGTTTCCTCAACAGGTAAGTATTTTTCTTAAATCTTTCTTTAGTGTTTCTCTTCCTTGGAACGACTCTTTGTTCATTTTTCAAGTTCCTTTCAATGTATTCTATTCATTTTTGTGATTCTTTTATCTTTTTAACAGGAATTAAGACCCCCAAACAGACACATGCGGCAGATAAGTGTTTCTTCAACAGGTAAGTATTTT
This sequence comes from Clarias gariepinus, assembly GCF_024256425.1. Classification (NCBI taxonomy): domain Eukaryota; kingdom Metazoa; phylum Chordata; class Actinopteri; order Siluriformes; family Clariidae; genus Clarias; species Clarias gariepinus. Next base: position 11,755 of record NC_071122.1, on the reverse strand, counting down.
TCTTAAACCTTTCTTTTGTGTTTTTCTTACTCTTTGTTCCTTTTTCAGGTTTCCTTTAGTGTATTCTCTTCATTTGTGTGATTCTTTTTTCCTTTTATCAGGAATTATGATCTCCGGACAGACACATGCAGCAGGTAAGTATTTCTTCAACTTTTCTTTGATGTTTTTCTTCAATTTTATGACTCATGTTTGACATTAATTTTCTGTTTTTCAGGCCAATGAAACAATAAGAGGGCAGAATCTGAATTCAAATCCATCAGGTGGCACGGGCGGGTTAGGATTAGGGGAAATACGTGGCTCTAGGGTTCTACACAGGTCCCGAGTGAGGTTAGGATTAGGGAAAAGGGATTAGGGTAAGGACATAATAGGGTAACGGTCCCGGGACAGGGTCCAAGGCAGGGAACTTTGGGGTTAGGTTAAGGTTTGGGGGTAGGGTAGGAAGACTCGGGTCCATGCAGGCCTTTGAACCAACGTTGTGCACTGGCCTACCATGATTTCATTGTTTACAGACCCCTCCAATCCCCCATGTAGCACTGAATCACATCCCTCCCTTTGATTTTACTATGAGCTCCCCATTAGCAAGTCTTTAGCGCAACGTTTCGGTTTTATTTAAACCTTCTTCAGGCGCAGACTTGCTTTATTTCTTTAGATTGTAGGCCTTTAAGTTTCAAAAATCAGTATTACATTCTTTTAGATGTGTCTTCATGCTGCTTTAAAGCTCAAATGCTGAACACTGTGGTAAATGGCTCTTTTGGCTGCATAGGCTCCACCCCCTTGTTCAAAAAATAACAGCCAATGAAAAATTCTCCTTTTTTCTGAATTTATTTTCTTTGTTTTCTTGATAATTTAGCTTCAAAATTATTTAAGTGCCCCAGGTACATTTTATATTTACTTCTTAATTTTTCTCAAAATTTCTCTTATTTTTCATTATCTTTATTATTCTCTTTTTCAGGATTTAATTTTCTTATGATGGTTTTCTCTTATTTTTATCACTCTTTTTCCTTTGTTTAGGATTTATGATCCCCCACACAGACACACGCAAACTGTAAATATTTTTCCTTTAGTGTTTTTATGACTCTTTGTTTCTTTTCCAGGTTTATTTTAGTGTATTCTCTTTATTTTTATAACTCTTTTTCTTATTTCAGGACTTCTGATCGCCCAGACTGGTACGTGCAAGTGGTAAGTATTTTTCTTAAACTTTTCCTTAATGTTTTTCTTTCTTGGAATGACTCTTTGTTCCTTTTTCAAGTTTCTTTCAATGTATTCTCTTCATTTTTTGTAATTCTTTTATCTTTTTGACAGGAATTATGACCCCCAGACAGACACAGGCAGCAGGTAAGTATTTCTTTAGCAGGTAAGTATTTTTCTTAAACCTTTCTTTAATATTTTTCTTTCTTGAGATGACTCCTTGTTCCTTTTTCAAGTTTCTTTCAATGTATTCTCCTCATTTTTTGTGATTCTTTTATCTTTTTAACAGGAATTATGACCCCCAGACAGATGCATGCAGCAGGTAAGTGTTTCCTCAACAGGTAAGTATTTTTCTTAAATCTTTCTTTAGTGTTTCTCTTCCTTGGAACGACTCTTTGTTCATTTTTCAAGTTCCTTTCAATGTATTCTATTCATTTTTGTGATTCTTTTATCTTTTTAACAGGAATTAAGACCCCCAAACAGACACATGCGGCAGATAAGTGTTTCTTCAACAGGTAAGTATTTTTCTTAAACCTTTCTTTTGTGTTTTTCTTACTCTTTGTTCCTTTTTCAGGTTTCCTTTAGTGTATTCTCTTCATTTGTGTGATTCTTTTTTCCTTTTATCAGGAATTATGATCTCCGGACAGACACATGCAGCAGGTAAGTATTTCTTCAACTTTTCTTTGATGTTTTTCTTCAATTTTATGACTCATGTTTGACATTAATTTTCTGTTTTTCAGGCCAATGAAACAATAAGAGGGCAGAATCTGAATTCAAATCCATCAGGTGGCACGGGCGGGTTAGGATTAGGGGAAATACGTGGCTCTAGGGTTCTACACAGGTCCCGAGTGAGGTTAGGATTAGGGAAAAGGGATTAGGGTAAGGACATAATAGGGTAACGGTCCCGGGACAGGGTCCAAGGCAGGGAACTTTGGGGTTAGGTTAAGGTTTGGGGGTAGGGTAGGAAGACTCGGGTCCATGCAGGCCTTTGAACCAACGTTGTGCACTGGCCTACCATGATTTCATTGTTTACAGACCCCTCCAATCCCCCATGTAGCACTGAATCACATCCCTCCCTTTGATTTTACTATGAGCTCCCCATTAGCAAGTCTTTAGCGCAACGTTTCGGTTTTATTTAAACCTTCTTCAGGCGCAGACTTGCTTTATTTCTTTAGATTGTAGGCCTTTAAGTTTCAAAAATCAGTATTACATTCTTTTAGATGTGTCTTCATGCTGCTTTAAAGCTCAAATGCTGAACACTGTGGTAAATGGCTCTTTTGGCTGCATAGGCTCCACCCCCTTGTTCAAAAAATAACAGCCAATGAAAAATTCTCCTTTTTTCTGAATTTATTTTCTTTGTTTTCTTGATAATTTAGCTTCAAAATTATTTAAGTGCCCCAGGTACATTTTATATTTACTTCTTAATTTTTCTCAAAATTTCTCTTATTTTTCATTATCTTTATTATTCTCTTTTTCAGGATTTAATTTTCTTATGATGGTTTTCTCTTATTTTTATCACTCTTTTTCCTTTGTTTAGGATTTATGATCCCCCACACAGACACACGCAAACTGTAAATATTTTTCCTTTAGTGTTTTTATGACTCTTTGTTTCTTTTCCAGGTTTATTTTAGTGTATTCTCTTTATTTTTATAACTCTTTTTCTTATTTCAGGACTTCTGATCGCCCAGACTGGTACGTGCAAGTGGTAAGTATTTTTCTTAAACTTTTCCTTAATGTTTTTCTTTCTTGGAATGACTCTTTGTTCCTTTTTCAAGTTTCTTTCAATGTATTCTCTTCATTTTTTGTAATTCTTTTATCTTTTTGACAGGAATTATGACCCCCAGACAGACACAGGCAGCAGGTAAGTATTTCTTTAGCAGGTAAGTATTTTTCTTAAACCTTTCTTTAATATTTTTCTTTCTTGAGATGACTCCTTGTTCCTTTTTCAAGTTTCTTTCAATGTATTCTCCTCATTTTTTGTGATTCTTTTATCTTTTTAACAGGAATTATGACCCCCAGACAGATGCATGCAGCAGGTAAGTGTTTCCTCAACAGGTAAGTATTTTTCTTAAATCTTTCTTTAGTGTTTCTCTTCCTTGGAACGACTCTTTGTTCATTTTTCAAGTTCCTTTCAATGTATTCTATTCATTTTTGTGATTCTTTTATCTTTTTAACAGGAATTAAGACCCCCAAACAGACACATGCGGCAGATAAGTGTTTCTTCAACAGGTAAGTATTTTTCTTAAACCTTTCTTTTGTGTTTTTCTTACTCTTTGTTCCTTTTTCAGGTTTCCTTTAGTGTATTCTCTTCATTTGTGTGATTCTTTTTTCCTTTTATCAGGAATTATGATCTCCGGACAGACACATGCAGCAGGTAAGTATTTCTTCAACTTTTCTTTGATGTTTTTCTTCAATTTTATGACTCATGTTTGACATTAATTTTCTGTTTTTCAGGCCAATGAAACAATAAGAGGGCAGAATCTGAATTCAAATCCATCAGGTGGCACGGGCGGGTTAGGATTAGGGGAAATACGTGGCTCTAGGGTTCTACACAGGTCCCGAGTGAGGTTAGGATTAGGGAAAAGGGATTAGGGTAAGGACATAATAGGGTAACGGTCCCGGGACAGGGTCCAAGGCAGGGAACTTTGGGGTTAGGTTAAGGTTTGGGGGTAGGGTAGGAAGACTCGGGTCCATGCAGGCCTTTGAACCAACGTTGTGCACTGGCCTACCATGATTTCATTGTTTACAGACCCCTCCAATCCCCCATGTAGCACTGAATCACATCCCTCCCTTTGATTTTACTATGAGCTCCCCATTAGCAAGTCTTTAGCGCAACGTTTCGGTTTTATTTAAACCTTCTTCAGGCGCAGACTTGCTTTATTTCTTTAGATTGTAGGCCTTTAAGTTTCAAAAATCAGTATTACATTCTTTTAGATGTGTCTTCATGCTGCTTTAAAGCTCAAATGCTGAACACTGTGGTAAATGGCTCTTTTGGCTGCATAGGCTCCACCCCCTTGTTCAAAAAATAACAGCCAATGAAAAATTCTCCTTTTTTCTGAATTTATTTTCTTTGTTTTCTTGATAATTTAGCTTCAAAATTATTTAAGTGCCCCAGGTACATTTTATATTTACTTCTTAATTTTTCTCAAAATTTCTCTTATTTTTCATTATCTTTATTATTCTCTTTTTCAGGATTTAATTTTCTTATGATGGTTTTCTCTTATTTTTATCACTCTTTTTCCTTTGTTTAGGATTTATGATCCCCCACACAGACACACGCAAACTGTAAATATTTTTCCTTTAGTGTTTTTATGACTCTTTGTTTCTTTTCCAGGTTTATTTTAGTGTATTCTCTTTATTTTTATAACTCTTTTTCTTATTTCAGGACTTCTGATCGCCCAGACTGGTACGTGCAAGTGGTAAGTATTTTTCTTAAACTTTTCCTTAATGTTTTTCTTTCTTGGAATGACTCTTTGTTCCTTTTTCAAGTTTCTTTCAATGTATTCTCTTCATTTTTTGTAATTCTTTTATCTTTTTGACAGGAATTATGACCCCCAGACAGACACAGGCAGCAGGTAAGTATTTCTTTAGCAGGTAAGTATTTTTCTTAAACCTTTCTTTAATATTTTTCTTTCTTGAGATGACTCCTTGTTCCTTTTTCAAGTTTCTTTCAATGTATTCTCCTCATTTTTTGTGATTCTTTTATCTTTTTAACAGGAATTATGACCCCCAGACAGATGCATGCAGCAGGTAAGTGTTTCCTCAACAGGTAAGTATTTTTCTTAAATCTTTCTTTAGTGTTTCTCTTCCTTGGAACGACTCTTTGTTCATTTTTCAAGTTCCTTTCAATGTATTCTATTCATTTTTGTGATTCTTTTATCTTTTTAACAGGAATTAAGACCCCCAAACAGACACATGCGGCAGATAAGTGTTTCTTCAACAGGTAAGTATTTTTCTTAAACCTTTCTTTTGTGTTTTTCTTACTCTTTGTTCCTTTTTCAGGTTTCCTTTAGTGTATTCTCTTCATTTGTGTGATTCTTTTTTCCTTTTATCAGGAATTATGATCTCCGGACAGACACATGCAGCAGGTAAGTATTTCTTCAACTTTTCTTTGATGTTTTTCTTCAATTTTATGACTCATGTTTGACATTAATTTTCTGTTTTTCAGGCCAATGAAACAATAAGAGGGCAGAATCTGAATTCAAATCCATCAGGTGGCACGGGCGGGTTAGGATTAGGGGAAATACGTGGCTCTAGGGTTCTACACAGGTCCCGAGTGAGGTTAGGATTAGGGAAAAGGGATTAGGGTAAGGACATAATAGGGTAACGGTCCCGGGACAGGGTCCAAGGCAGGGAACTTTGGGGTTAGGTTAAGGTTTGGGGGTAGGGTAGGAAGACTCGGGTCCATGCAGGCCTTTGAACCAACGTTGTGCACTGGCCTACCATGATTTCATTGTTTACAGACCCCTCCAATCCCCCATGTAGCACTGAATCACATCCCTCCCTTTGATTTTACTATGAGCTCCCCATTAGCAAGTCTTTAGCGCAACGTTTCGGTTTTATTTAAACCTTCTTCAGGCGCAGACTTGCTTTATTTCTTTAGATTGTAGGCCTTTAAGTTTCAAAAATCAGTATTACATTCTTTTAGATGTGTCTTCATGCTGCTTTAAAGCTCAAATGCTGAACACTGTGGTAAATGGCTCTTTTGGCTGCATAGGCTCCACCCCCTTGTTCAAAAAATAACAGCCAATGAAAAATTCTCCTTTTTTCTGAATTTATTTTCTTTGTTTTCTTGATAATTTAGCTTCAAAATTATTTAAGTGCCCCAGGTACATTTTATATTTACTTCTTAATTTTTCTCAAAATTTCTCTTATTTTTCATTATCTTTATTATTCTCTTTTTCAGGATTTAATTTTCTTATGATGGTTTTCTCTTATTTTTATCACTCTTTTTCCTTTGTTTAGGATTTATGATCCCCCACACAGACACACGCAAACTGTAAATATTTTTCCTTTAGTGTTTTTATGACTCTTTGTTTCTTTTCCAGGTTTATTTTAGTGTATTCTCTTTATTTTTATAACTCTTTTTCTTATTTCAGGACTTCTGATCGCCCAGACTGGTACGTGCAAGTGGTAAGTATTTTTCTTAAACTTTTCCTTAATGTTTTTCTTTCTTGGAATGACTCTTTGTTCCTTTTTCAAGTTTCTTTCAATGTATTCTCTTCATTTTTTGTAATTCTTTTATCTTTTTGACAGGAATTATGACCCCCAGACAGACACAGGCAGCAGGTAAGTATTTCTTTAGCAGGTAAGTATTTTTCTTAAACCTTTCTTTAATATTTTTCTTTCTTGAGATGACTCCTTGTTCCTTTTTCAAGTTTCTTTCAATGTATTCTCCTCATTTTTTGTGATTCTTTTATCTTTTTAACAGGAATTATGACCCCCAGACAGATGCATGCAGCAGGTAAGTGTTTCCTCAACAGGTAAGTATTTTTCTTAAATCTTTCTTTAGTGTTTCTCTTCCTTGGAACGACTCTTTGTTCATTTTTCAAGTTCCTTTCAATGTATTCTATTCATTTTTGTGATTCTTTTATCTTTTTAACAGGAATTAAGACCCCCAAACAGACACATGCGGCAGATAAGTGTTTCTTCAACAGGTAAGTATTTTTCTTAAACCTTTCTTTTGTGTTTTTCTTACTCTTTGTTCCTTTTTCAGGTTTCCTTTAGTGTATTCTCTTCATTTGTGTGATTCTTTTTTCCTTTTATCAGGAATTATGATCTCCGGACAGACACATGCAGCAGGTAAGTATTTCTTCAACTTTTCTTTGATGTTTTTCTTCAATTTTATGACTCATGTTTGACATTAATTTTCTGTTTTTCAGGCCAATGAAACAATAAGAGGGCAGAATCTGAATTCAAATCCATCAGGTGGCACGGGCGGGTTAGGATTAGGGGAAATACGTGGCTCTAGGGTTCTACACAGGTCCCGAGTGAGGTTAGGATTAGGGAAAAGGGATTAGGGTAAGGACATAATAGGGTAACGGTCCCGGGACAGGGTCCAAGGCAGGGAACTTTGGGGTTAGGTTAAGGTTTGGGGGTAGGGTAGGAAGACTCGGGTCCATGCAGGCCTTTGAACCAACGTTGTGCACTGGCCTACCATGATTTCATTGTTTACAGACCCCTCCAATCCCCCATGTAGCACTGAATCACATCCCTCCCTTTGATTTTACTATGAGCTCCCCATTAGCAAGTCTTTAGCGCAACGTTTCGGTTTTATTTAAACCTTCTTCAGGCGCAGACTTGCTTTATTTCTTTAGATTGTAGGCCTTTAAGTTTCAAAAATCAGTATTACATTCTTTTAGATGTGTCTTCATGCTGCTTTAAAGCTCAAATGCTGAACACTGTGGTAAATGGCTCTTTTGGCTGCATAGGCTCCACCCCCTTGTTCAAAAAATAACAGCCAATGAAAAATTCTCCTTTTTTCTGAATTTATTTTCTTTGTTTTCTTGATAATTTAGCTTCAAAATTATTTAAGTGCCCCAGGTACATTTTATATTTACTTCTTAATTTTTCTCAAAATTTCTCTTATTTTTCATTATCTTTATTATTCTCTTTTTCAGGATTTAATTTTCTTATGATGGTTTTCTCTTATTTTTATCACTCTTTTTCCTTTGTTTAGGATTTATGATCCCCCACACAGACACACGCAAACTGTAAATATTTTTCCTTTAGTGTTTTTATGACTCTTTGTTTCTTTTCCAGGTTTATTTTAGTGTATTCTCTTTATTTTTATAACTCTTTTTCTTATTTCAGGACTTCTGATCGCCCAGACTGGTACGTGCAAGTGGTAAGTATTTTTCTTAAACTTTTCCTTAATGTTTTTCTTTCTTGGAATGACTCTTTGTTCCTTTTTCAAGTTTCTTTCAATGTATTCTCTTCATTTTTTGTAATTCTTTTATCTTTTTGACAGGAATTATGACCCCCAGACAGACACAGGCAGCAGGTAAGTATTTCTTTAGCAGGTAAGTATTTTTCTTAAACCTTTCTTTAATATTTTTCTTTCTTGAGATGACTCCTTGTTCCTTTTTCAAGTTTCTTTCAATGTATTCTCCTCATTTTTTGTGATTCTTTTATCTTTTTAACAGGAATTATGACCCCCAGACAGATGCATGCAGCAGGTAAGTGTTTCCTCAACAGGTAAGTATTTTTCTTAAATCTTTCTTTAGTGTTTCTCTTCCTTGGAACGACTCTTTGTTCATTTTTCAAGTTCCTTTCAATGTATTCTATTCATTTTTGTGATTCTTTTATCTTTTTAACAGGAATTAAGACCCCCAAACAGACACATGCGGCAGATAAGTGTTTCTTCAACAGGTAAGTATTTTTCTTAAACCTTTCTTTTGTGTTTTTCTTACTCTTTGTTCCTTTTTCAGGTTTCCTTTAGTGTATTCTCTTCATTTGTGTGATTCTTTTTTCCTTTTATCAGGAATTATGATCTCCGGACAGACACATGCAGCAGGTAAGTATTTCTTCAACTTTTCTTTGATGTTTTTCTTCAATTTTATGACTCATGTTTGACATTAATTTTCTGTTTTTCAGGCCAATGAAACAATAAGAGGGCAGAATCTGAATTCAAATCCATCAGGTGGCACGGGCGGGTTAGGATTAGGGGAAATACGTGGCTCTAGGGTTCTACACAGGTCCCGAGTGAGGTTAGGATTAGGGAAAAGGGATTAGGGTAAGGACATAATAGGGTAACGGTCCCGGGACAGGGTCCAAGGCAGGGAACTTTGGGGTTAGGTTAAGGTTTGGGGGTAGGGTAGGAAGACTCGGGTCCATGCAGGCCTTTGAACCAACGTTGTGCACTGGCCTACCATGATTTCATTGTTTACAGACCCCTCCAATCCCCCATGTAGCACTGAATCACATCCCTCCCTTTGATTTTACTATGAGCTCCCCATTAGCAAGTCTTTAGCGCAACGTTTCGGTTTTATTTAAACCTTCTTCAGGCGCAGACTTGCTTTATTTCTTTAGATTGTAGGCCTTTAAGTTTCAAAAATCAGTATTACATTCTTTTAGATGTGTCTTCATGCTGCTTTAAAGCTCAAATGCTGAACACTGTGGTAAATGGCTCTTTTGGCTGCATAGGCTCCACCCCCTTGTTCAAAAAATAACAGCCAATGAAAAATTCTCCTTTTTTCTGAATTTATTTTCTTTGTTTTCTTGATAATTTAGCTTCAAAATTATTTAAGTGCCCCAGGTACATTTTATATTTACTTCTTAATTTTTCTCAAAATTTCTCTTATTTTTCATTATCTTTATTATTCTCTTTTTCAGGATTTAATTTTCTTATGATGGTTTTCTCTTATTTTTATCACTCTTTTTCCTTTGTTTAGGATTTATGATCCCCCACACAGACACACGCAAACTGTAAATATTTTTCCTTTAGTGTTTTTATGACTCTTTGTTTCTTTTCCAGGTTTATTTTAGTGTATTCTCTTTATTTTTATAACTCTTTTTCTTATTTCAGGACTTCTGATCGCCCAGACTGGTACGTGCAAGTGGTAAGTATTTTTCTTAAACTTTTCCTTAATGTTTTTCTTTCTTGGAATGACTCTTTGTTCCTTTTTCAAGTTTCTTTCAATGTATTCTCTTCATTTTTTGTAATTCTTTTATCTTTTTGACAGGAATTATGACCCCCAGACAGACACAGGCAGCAGGTAAGTATTTCTTTAGCAGGTAAGTATTTTTCTTAAACCTTTCTTTAATATTTTTCTTTCTTGAGATGACTCCTTGTTCCTTTTTCAAGTTTCTTTCAATGTATTCTCCTCATTTTTTGTGATTCTTTTATCTTTTTAACAGGAATTATGACCCCCAGACAGATGCATGCAGCAGGTAAGTGTTTCCTCAACAGGTAAGTATTTTTCTTAAATCTTTCTTTAGTGTTTCTCTTCCTTGGAACGACTCTTTGTTCATTTTTCAAGTTCCTTTCAATGTATTCTATTCATTTTTGTGATTCTTTTATCTTTTTAACAGGAATTAAGACCCCCAAACAGACACATGCGGCAGATAAGTGTTTCTTCAACAGGTAAGTATTTTTCTTAAACCTTTCTTTTGTGTTTTTCTTACTCTTTGTTCCTTTTTCAGGTTTCCTTTAGTGTATTCTCTTCATTTGTGTGATTCTTTTTTCCTTTTATCAGGAATTATGATCTCCGGACAGACACATGCAGCAGGTAAGTATTTCTTCAACTTTTCTTTGATGTTTTTCTTCAATTTTATGACTCATGTTTGACATTAATTTTCTGTTTTTCAGGCCAATGAAACAATAAGAGGGCAGAATCTGAATTCAAATCCATCAGGTGGCACGGGCGGGTTAGGATTAGGGGAAATACGTGGCTCTAGGGTTCTACACAGGTCCCGAGTGAGGTTAGGATTAGGGAAAAGGGATTAGGGTAAGGACATAATAGGGTAACGGTCCCGGGACAGGGTCCAAGGCAGGGAACTTTGGGGTTAGGTTAAGGTTTGGGGGTAGGGTAGGAAGACTCGGGTCCATGCAGGCCTTTGAACCAACGTTGTGCACTGGCCTACCATGATTTCATTGTTTACAGACCCCTCCAATCCCCCATGTAGCACTGAATCACATCCCTCCCTTTGATTTTACTATGAGCTCCCCATTAGCAAGTCTTTAGCGCAACGTTTCGGTTTTATTTAAACCTTCTTCAGGCGCAGACTTGCTTTATTTCTTTAGATTGTAGGCCTTTAAGTTTCAAAAATCAGTATTACATTCTTTTAGATGTGTCTTCATGCTGCTTTAAAGCTCAAATGCTGAACACTGTGGTAAATGGCTCTTTTGGCTGCATAGGCTCCACCCCCTTGTTCAAAAAATAACAGCCAATGAAAAATTCTCCTTTTTTCTGAATTTATTTTCTTTGTTTTCTTGATAATTTAGCTTCAAAATTATTTAAGTGCCCCAGGTACATTTTATATTTACTTCTTAATTTTTCTCAAAATTTCTCTTATTTTTCATTATCTTTATTATTCTCTTTTTCAGGATTTAATTTTCTTATGATGGTTTTCTCTTATTTTTATCACTCTTTTTCCTTTGTTTAGGATTTATGATCCCCCACACAGACACACGCAAACTGTAAATATTTTTCCTTTAGTGTTTTTATGACTCTTTGTTTCTTTTCCAGGTTTATTTTAGTGTATTCTCTTTATTTTTATAACTCTTTTTCTTATTTCAGGACTTCTGATCGCCCAGACTGGTACGTGCAAGTGGTAAGTATTTTTCTTAAACTTTTCCTTAATGTTTTTCTTTCTTGGAATGACTCTTTGTTCCTTTTTCAAGTTTCTTTCAATGTATTCTCTTCATTTTTTGTAATTCTTTTATCTTTTTGACAGGAATTATGACCCCCAGACAGACACAGGCAGCAGGTAAGTATTTCTTTAGCAGGTAAGTATTTTTCTTAAACCTTTCTTTAATATTTTTCTTTCTTGAGATGACTCCTTGTTCCTTTTTCAAGTTTCTTTCAATGTATTCTCCTCATTTTTTGTGATTCTTTTATCTTTT